>NW_021621022.1:9898157-9917507 GCF_004785775.1 Grammomys surdaster
TTCCTTCCTTCCTTCCTTCCTTCCTTCCTTCCTTCCTTCCTTCCTTCCTTCCTTGAGTTTTACTGCATTTGATTATCTATGTGTGTGTGTGTGTGTGTGTGTGTGTGTGTACTTGTGCATGCACTGACCTTCCTGTAGAGGTCAAAGGACAACTTGCAGATGTCCATTCTCTCCTTCTACCAGGTGGATCCAGGGACTAAACTCATGGACTTAGGTTTGTCAGCAGTGTCTTTATCTGCTGAGTCATCTCACTGGCCCAGAATATGAGTTTGTCAAGGGCAAGGATTGTGTTGTAGTACCTGTCTTAACAGCTGACCTGGCACTGAGCCACAAATACAGAAAAAAGTTATCAGTGAACACTTGCTCAATTCAGTTGAATTTGTAAATTAGACTCTCTTAAGAGATCACACACCTGTATTCATTTTGCAAAAGGATTTCCTGGATATATTATTTCTTTTGCCAAAGGATCCTACATCATGAGGAGTAGACAGACACCCTGGTGTATTTGGTAGAGATGCGATTTCAAGTTGACCTCATTCCCATCACTTTTGTGGGGGATACAGGTGCGTGTATCACCCATGGAATTGCGACCATTGCTGTGCTTGCATGAAGAGTTCACATAACTTTTTCCCTTGTTTGCTGGCATTTGCAACTCTTGTTCCTGGGTCTGGAATCACGTTGCCAGAGACATTCCATCCTAGGTAGTGTGTGAGCATCTGCAATCTGGTGGAGATAATGTTCTTAAGGCTGCTTCTCCCTGGGGGAAACACACTTACTTCCTGGTTCCCATCTCACTGCCTTAGTAACAATGTATTTTAACTCTACAAGGAAATCACTCATCTGTCACCACTCATTAAAGGTGTTTGTCTGCAACTGCAAACTACTGAGGCTGATGCTTTGGGGCAGTCATACTGCTATTAATATTAATACCCTGGTGATGCCTATATCTCTCAAGAAGTGCCTCTTTCAGGCTCTGCTGCTGTTTCCCTCCATCCCCACTTTGAAGATCCTCAGCCTTGCCCTGAAGCACATTTTGAAGGATTTAGGAAGTTATTGATCACACAATAAAAGGCAGCAGGAAATTAAACATAGCCTTTACGGGGCTGGACTACGCTTAGAATTGGGCTGGCCTGTAGGCACTATAGAGGAATTTTTTCCTGTGATGCTATATGCGTGGCTAGTCTAGTCACTTATTTATGTGTGTATGTAGATACTCATTAGTTTATTTAAGGCAGTAGGCTTTGCTAACAGGTAGGCGTTTCACTTTAAAATTTTATAGTTTTCAAATTTTCTCACATGTATACACTGTATGTTAGGCATATCCCCTCCCATTCCCTTCAATTTTTTTTTTCTAACCCTCTCCCTCCATTTAATCCATTTTACTCCCCCAAAACAATTCCACTTTTACTTTCATTTAATAAGGCAAATATGATTGTATGTGGTCATTTAAAATCTTGGAACCTCAAATGAGAGAAAACATACAATATCTTTTTGAGCATGGCATTATTCATTTAATAGGATCTTCTGCAGTTGTATCCTACCCCTCAAATGATATAAGTCTATTCTTCTTTATAGTTGAAAAGTCTGGTTATGTATACATACTACATTAAACAAATATCCATTCGTCTGTTGTTGGTCACTGAAAGATTGGTTCCATTTCTCTGTTGTTGGCATCAAGAGACTTGTTCTATAACTTGTCATTGTGAGTAGTGCTGGAATAAACATAAGGTGATCAATCAGTCATTATGCAGGTCTATCCTCCAAGCCAAGCAACTGCCATCTTAGGGAGTTCAGTTATGTCTACTTGCAAAAGATCGTCCCATCTGGGCTAGCTGACTACTTACCTCCCTTCACAGGGGGGGGGGGGGGGGGGGCTTGACCCTCTCCTGAGTATCTAGTCATACCCTACCACCTGTTGTGTAAGTCCACTTTAATTGCTTGTAGCCCTGGAAAGTGCTAGAATATATAGTCCTGGAGAGATAAGGAGGATGGTTTCCATTCAATGGGTGGGTATAGAAAAATCATCATTGTTCTGGGTAAAGACTTTCTGGGGCAGTCTTTTGTTGGGGGAGCACCTACACTTCTGTAAGTAACCCCTCACCTATGTTTTTAAGGAAGCACAATGAACTTATTGATTCCCCAGAATAAACTTTGGTGGAATGTTGCCTTTTTGGCATTAGGATATCAGTAGAAGGTAGATGCTGCTTACATCTCCTCCTGGGAAGGAATTTTATAACAGCAATTTACTGAGCCCTTGGCGGATCTCAGGTATTGTACAGCATGCTATGAACTCAAGGCTGAAGTGTCAGGGTTCTGTCCACCAAAAAGTCAGTTAGGAGAGAGAGATAATCTCAGCAGTGAGAGGCTCTGTGACAAGAGGCAAAGGCAGAAGTGGGGAGTCCATATATGTGTGTGTGTGGAGGGGAGAAGCTGAACCCAGGTCTTCTGTAAGAACAGCAAGTGCCATCTCTTCAGCCCTAGGGCTTGGTCTTTAAAAGGATGATTAAGTTAACTTTTGGCTACTAGGATGAGCCATTCATTACTCACTATGATTGGTGAACTGGAAATTGGGGGACAGACACACAGAAGGAAGACTCTCTGAGGACACACAGAGAAGACAGTCACCTATTGCCAAGGGTGGAGGCCTCAGATAGGATGAGTTCTCCCTGCACATAGTCTTCAGAACTTTGACCATATGTAAGTATACTGTTTAAGACACACCTCAGTGGTGGGATGGCTGAGCAGTCTAATAACAAAAGTCATGATGATCCAAATGGAAATGTCCGGGAGGAAGTCTAGATAGTGGTGGGATTTTGGGGTTGGAGGTCATAGAGGGCACCTATAGCCATTAAGACAGATGGTGATTCAGAGGAAGAAGATGTAAATGGAAGAATGAGTACTCATGCCCTTGTCCCAGACTTCCTGGCCTTTCTTCTTCCACAAAACCTAGCAAATGGTACAAAACACATCTCACCGCTGCCTTTGGCAAAGAACAGGCAGAGACATAGTGGGTGAGCCTCCTAATTACTTGAATGGCTTTCTGTTTAGAAAGTCCTACTCTTGGTACTTCATCTCATTCACCCCTCACTTGCCATGTCTAGAGGCATGTGTTAGTTAGCATCCCCATTTTATGGATGAGGAAACTGAAGATTCAAGAAACTCCTCCTGGCCTCAAAATCTCTATATAATTTAACTCCTAATCCTCTTGGCTTGACCTCATGAATGCTCTGGTTACTGGTATGCACAACTATGCCCAGTTTATGTGGTGCTGAAGATCAAAACCCAGGGTCTCAATACATGCAGGTACTATTCTAACTGCGCTACATTGTAAGACATAGCCCTTCATGGATATGTCCTTCATCCCAGGACGTCAGCTTGTAAGTACAGCCGTGAACCAGCCTGTGTCCTTCTGATGGCCATGGAGCAGCCTCTACCATCTGAGGGCTGTTGTACTTAGTTCATCTACACAACTGTGTCAGGATCCCTCATGTGTTGTGTCCTGTTAGAGAGACAGGGCCAGGGTTGCTTCAATATTAGGGAACAGATTATCTTCTCAGCCCTTCAGCCTAACATTCTCTCTTTCTGTCAGCTCTAGCCCAGGACTCTCCCTATCATACTTCCCTGTTACTTTTTTGGTGACAACTTAGTTGGTGGCCATACTCAGAGACATCCTGGCTTTTGTCCACTGTCTGGTCTCTGGGCTCCTTAGCTCCTCAGATGCCAGAGGACAGGTCTGAGCAGATGATGGCTGCCTCCTCCCATCTTCCTTCACTTTTCTTTAATATGGAAGAGCCTTCAGCATTCCCTACAGTCTGCATGCTCTGGTTTCTGTCTTTCCAGTTGGATGGCTGGATGTCTAGGGTGGGAGACACTTTGTACTTTGTTCAGTTGCTGTAGATGCTAAGCCCACAAAGGTTTGATTTGCAGCCTTCTGCACAGACTGCAGGAGTGTTCCTCTTTCTCTCTTGCCTCCAGGGAAGGCTTAAGCCCTTGTGTCACTGTGCCTCAACTCCTGGCCTGTGTGTGGCTGGACTCTTAGCTTTGATCCCACGTCAGACTCTGGCTTTATTATTTTTCCAAGCACAGTGATTATCCCCCTAATCATGCCAGGAAATGAAAAGCCACAGACGCTTTCAGCTTGGTGGCCTGCAGATCTCTGTTGTATTATGAATGTGAAAGTTGATTGAACCAGGGAAACAATTTGAAAGCAGAGTTTCCAAAGCGACCTTGGTAAGTGGAAGCCCCATCCAATGTGGCAGTCAGGCTGGCTTTGAGCCAGATAGAGGCAGCATTTGTGGCTAGAGCACCTTGTCCTTGCTGACTCTCTGCAGATCCGGGTGGTATGATGTTTTGGGGCCAGGTTAGCCTAGCATCTTTAACAACCAGTGTGGCCTTGGTCTGCATAGATGAAGCAGCAGCCTGACCTGCTAACTGGCCTTAAAAGAAGGGTTTTCCTCCCTCTACACCTCCTCCTTCACCTCTTTCTCATCAGTGTCTAGGCTTCATCTCATTTGTGCAGCCTGGATACTGGTCCATAATACAACGTAGGAGCACCATAGCTCTGGTGTATGGCTATCAAAATATTAGCCGATAATGGGCATGATTGTCAACATTAAGGAGAGAAAACGTGAGTAAATAACATTGTATGTTCTGAGCATTTGAAACATCTTGATGAGTCTTTATTTTTTTTTAAGGATCTTATGGCCTCTTTCAGGTTACTGATTTCACATTTGTCTTCCTTCTGTTCCCCTCCTGCCATGACCCTGCCATATCTGTACTCTATTTCCCGAAGATCTAACTTCAGGGGAAGTGAGGAGTCAGTCATTCATGTACCTCTCTCTGCCCTGGTGTTGATACTTATTTTTCTCTTAACTTTATGTCTCACTCCATCCCTGCTCTTACGTCATTGTACCTCCCCAGTTGGACCAGTTGGTCTCCTGGCTTGCTTCAGCTCTTCACCCACTAACAGCATGTCCTTGCTAAGAGGTCTGGGGGACCAGCCTCTGTGAGTGCTCAGCCCAAGAACACTGCTCCCTGGCTCCCTTTACTTGGCTCCAGTGGGCTTCTATCCTAAGGACCTTCAGCCTCATCATTCATCTCCTGCATTCCCCCCGGCTTGCCCTAGGTCCTGTGTCTGTTGATCCTTGCTCATTTTCAGAGGTGTCTTTGTTATTTTGTAGGCAAGACTAAAATTTAGAAATCAGCTATCATAAAACATTATGAAGAGCCATTCGACTTTGAAAGGTTCTAGAGCTACCAGGCAGAACTGCAGACACGTGTTCTCCAAAACAAGAATAGCCCGATATTAAGGCAAATATTGGAGCCACACAGGGTGGGGGTCTAGAAGAGACTGTGCCTATTGAGCCCCCTACCTGAGGTTGCTAAAGCATTTTCCTGCTTGTACAGAAGAATTCATTCTGTAATTGTGATTGAGCATGTCTGCAAGGCTCAATACCTAGCACATGGAAGTGAAAGCCTGAGACTTTAGGAAGCTGAAGGGTTGGGTGGGGATATAAAAATAGATCTCACATGCCCAAGGCTCTTCATGATGCTTGATGGACAGTCAGTCCTTTGTAGAGTCCTTCTCACAGCCCATGAGCACACAGTGCCTGTGTCACCCTTGCCACTTTGCAGATGAGGAAATGGATGCACAGTTGGGTAGAGAAAGGAACTTGGTGAAAAACTCTCAAGTGGCAGAGCCAGGCCTCTGGAGTGGCCTCTGATGAGCTACTGTGTGTCTGGAAGGACCAGAGTGTCAGGAGGCAGACACGATGGGGCATGAGTGACAAGCTGAGGTTTGTCCAGGGCATGAATACTCTGGAAAGTTCCCTGGGCACAGTGGACATGTGAGGACATGTGATGGCCTGCAGAGACCCTATGTTCCACAGTGTTTTGTCAGGAGAAGGACTGGGTTATGCTTTTATGTGGGGGGACAGAGTCAAAGTCATTGGGTGGGGGGCGGGCACACAGGGTAGACAGGCTGGCTGACAATGGCCTCTCTCTAGTCACACCATCAATTTCTTGAGTGTACTTTCTGCCTTTTTCTTGCCTTTTTAAGTGTAAGATGTTGACCAAATGCAGACAGCCATTCCATGCTTCTTTCAGCTGTCATGGTACTACATGTGAAAAACAACAACATATATTTATTTTCTGTTATTTACAAACTGCAGTATTCGCCAGGAAAACAAATTGAGATTCCTGGGCAAAGAGGTAGGCGATGTCTGATGTAGGATAGAGTATTTATTTATTTATTTTAGCTTGTTCAAATTTACTCATTCTGTAGCAGTAAAATGACCTTGAAAGATCTTGCTGTGGTTATCTCTGGTTGCATGAGGGAAGCCTGAGAGGGACATAAAAGGAAGAAGTCAGGCGGTGAGCCCTTCACTCTGACATTCTCAGCATCCTGCCCCTACTCATGGACCAGGACACATGAGTTGGTCACAATTATCAAATAATGATAAACAATGGTGATGCTTTTGTGACATGTGGACCTGGAAATGCACTATCTACTCCATAGTGTGTGTGTGTGTGTGTGTGTGTGTGTGCATATGTAGACATTTTTTGTTCTTCAGGATGACATTTTCATTGTCTCCTGCTTTTCTTCCTCAAGGGTTCTAGGCTACTTTCTCCAGACCAGAGAAAGTAGAGATCCTATTTTCCAAGTCTCTTTGGTAATTAGAGGACAAAAAGCCAAGAGGCAGGACAAGACAGACATGGAGGCAAGGCAGGATGGATGTCAGAGTATGACACTGTCACTCTCAGCACAGTGACATTTACCTCTCCTATCTCAGTGGTTTTCAACCTTCCTAATGGTGCAAGTCTTTAATACAGTTATTCTTCATGTGGTGACTTCCAACCTTAAAAATATTTTTATTGCTTCTACATAACTAATTTTTTCTTTATTATGAATTGTAATGTAAATATATGACATGCAGAATATCAGATAGGCCATGCTTGTGAAAGGGCCATTTGATGCCCATAAAGGTCATGACCCACAGGTTGAGAACCACTGCTTTAGCTAAGCTATGTCTTAGGGTTTTATTATCATGAAGAGACGCCATAACCATGGCAATTCTTATAAAGGAAGACATTTAATTGGGGCTGACTTACAGTTCACAGGTTTAGTCCATTATTGCCATGGCAAGAAGCAAGGTGGCATGCAGGCAGACATAGTGCTGGAGGAGGAGCTGAGAGTTCTACATCTTGATGCACAGGCAGTTGCAGGAGACTGAATCACACAACACAAAGCTTGAGCATATGAGACTTCCAAGCTTGTTCCCTCAGTGACACATTTCCTCTAATAAGGCCATACCTACTCAGACAAGGCCATACCTCCTAATAATGCCACTCCCTATGGGCCAAGCATTCAAACACATGTGTGTATGGGGGCCATACCCACTTAAACCACCTCACTGTTTTCTGGGTATCATGGAGCATGATTTGACTGCCACACTCCAGGAAGAACCTGCAGGATTTAAACAGTGACTGTTATAGCCTGAGATATGGTAGAAGGAAGCCAGAATAAGTGCCAGTGTCACAGCACCTATGAAGTGATTCCCTGGAGATGCTGAGGGAAGTCTGTAGGGGTGTGAGTCAGGGAGAGGAGAGTGTTCAACTGATCCTGAATGCTGCATACATTAAATTCTGAAGGTATCAGAGTGTCACATATATGAATCTGAGGATTCTGAACATTTTCTGTCAAACGAGTTGCATGTGTATGAACACAGTTTTAATCTCCTCACTCCAAAAGTTATTCATGCTCTCTGAAAGTAGAGGCCGAGTTGGTGACAAATTGCTGACTCCTTCGACATGAATATTGTTCGTTTATTCACAGATGCGTTTGCCCTGACAAAAGCCCCTGCTTCAGCACATTTTGGAGGGTAACTGAAGGCATTCATGCTAATGTGAAATCAGCTATCATTAGTGCAGACTTTCGGCAGCTTTCAGCTACTCTGGTGTCTCCTTTTCTTTACTCCATCATTTTCTCTTATGATTTAATTAGTGTGAGGCTGGAATCCTCCACTCTTAATTTATCTGGGAAGTTCAACAAACTGCATTGTGACACCTGCTGCATTTTCCAAGCCTGGCTGTCGGCTTCAGTCTGCATCTATGACAACTACAGGGTGTGTGGTGATTTCATAGCTCTCCCCACACCTGTCTGCTAAGGACAGCCACTGGCTGCAGCGAGATTTGAGATTCCAGAGCAGTTTCATGTTGTAGAAGCCAGACTTTACCTATTCTATTTCAGATCAGGGTGAGTTATACAAATGCTTTCATATTCCTGGAAGGCCCATGGGTCCTCATGTTCCTTGCTTGGCTTGTGCCTGTGGTTCTTTGTTGCCTGATGAATGACAGATGCCTTAGGGACCACCAAGATATGGATAGAGATAGAGATATGGTTCAGTGGCAGAGCACTTGCTTGTCATTTGAGAGGCCCTGGGTGCAATGCTCAGCACTGAATAAGGAATATCGTAATCAACAAACCACTCAGAACAATGGTATTGGAGCCTCCCCTTGTCATCAATACAACACTTTTGAATGAAACCTTATGGTGAATGTCTACAAGTGACTCTTGTAGAACCAGAGGCCTGTTACATGGTCTTTTCTGCTCCTCAGATCTTGAAGACCCTTTGGGAATCTCAGCCTGAAATGTATGGCCAATCAAGGCCTAGTTGAGGAAAGGAGACTGAGCTTTGACTGCGGCTAGCCACCAGGCATTGTTGAGCTGCAGTGTCTATAGACTGATCATTCTGGAGGCTCTATTTGAATTCAGCTGCCCAAAGCCACTTCTTTATGAAGTCACACCCAGTGCCTTCAGTCAGCAGTGTCCAGTTTTTGTTCCATAAGTAGTTATCAACTTAAGCGTTAGAAGCTATGTTCTGTACAGGGAAGAATGGATGATTGAAATATAAGTCAGTATGTTTGATCTTGTGGGCTTGGATTCCAGTGTGAGAGAGAAGCCAGAGGCATAGGATAAGTAGATTATGTAGTGTTACACTAAGTCTTAGAGAAAATTATAAATCAGAGTAAAGGGCCATCAGAAAAAGAGGGTTATGATTACAAAAGATAATGCTTCAGTGATGACAAAGGTATCTGTAGGACTTTCAAAGAAGAGTGAAGGACGAGAGAAAGCCACTAGATCTGGCTTGGGCTTTTGAAACCTCAAAGCCCACCTTAGTGACATACTTTTTCCAACAAGGCCATACCTTCTAATCCTTTCCAAGAGCTTGACTCCATGGTGACCAAATATATGAGCCTAGGGGAACCATCTTTATTCAAACCACCACACTACCTAATAAATGGTGCAAGCAGAGAGAGAAGTAAGCGCATGGTGCAGAGGCCGGAAGCATACATAAGCAGAACATAAGTTAGAGCAAAGGGGCCTGCGCAGCCAGAGCAAGGGATTGAAGCAGAAGGGTACGAGGAGTCCCTCTGGACGCAGTAAACATGGATGAACCAAAGGGTCACATGATCTGCCTTCAGTTCCTTTTATTGTTTATTTAATTTTATTTTAGTTTGCATGTGCATTTGGAAGTCGATTATCTCCTACTGTGCATATCCCAGGGATCTAACTTAGGTCATCAGGCTCCACAGCTTTGCCTTGGGCTCAGAAGAGATTACATCTCCTGTAGTGTCCAACAAACTGTAAGGGGTGCTATGGTGGAGGGAAGGATTTTTGTTAGGACACAATGACAGTGATATAAGGGTAGAGGAGGGAGGGAGGTTACTCAACCCTGTGTGGCAGTGAAGGCAGAAGAGTATTTATGTTCTGGATGCATTCTAAGGGTAAAAGAAACCAAGTTTCCTACAAGATTAATTGTGAAATAAAGATAAGAAAATAGTCAGAGATAATTACATAGATTTTAGCCTAAACAAACAGAAAGAGACCACCCATGTAGGTTGGAAAGATTGTCCATCTCAGGTTAAGGAAAAGTTAACATTAGGTATGTGCTACATGTGACATGAAGATTCTGTTGAGTCATTAAATTTCTAACATTCCAAATTTCAAAACATTCTCATCCTCTTCAAAAGGGACTTGACCATGTATTTCCTAGGATTTTAATTATTTATGCACATCTCTGAATACTCTTAGTGAAGTGTAAGCATGGGGGTCAAGGACCTTATTCATTTCAGTGTCCTCTGCAGCTCTATCACAGACTATGTGGATGACCTGTGGTTCATAATCCTGGGAACATGAGTTCACAGTGAGAAATCTATAAACTCATGAGAATACCAACTGCTGTTAGCCAAAGTTAACAACAATGATAAGTGGATCATTGAAAAGGAACCAAAATAAACTTCTAGAAACAAAAAGAAACATGTCTTTATATAAGATTATAACATAGTGGGCAATTAAAGAGAAGATAAATAAACGGTAAGACAGATATGAAAGAGGTTGAGAGAGCTTGGAACATAAACAGATATTAAAATAAACTACAAAGAAAAGAGAGGAGAGGCCATTTGGTTTTTATAAGTACAGAGAGTTTTTCAGATTTAATGGAATACAACAGTGTTCAACTTCATTAAACCCATGCCCAGTTTTGCTCCAGTGAAAAGACCAAACCCCAAAGACTAGGGAGTTACAAAAGCATTCAGGAAGAAGAGATGCCTTACCCGAGATTGATGGGAAATAGCCTGATGATAGTTTCTCAAAGGCAATGACCAGATTAACTCAGGGAAAGAGGCTTGTACCTTTCTCTTAGAGCATGATCAACAGCACATGATGCTAGGAAACTTCTTTCAAGAATATGGATCACAAAAAGAAACTTCTAGACAATCAAGCCAGCATGTGTTTATTGACAAATGCCCTACTAAAGAAGCATCTAGAGATTCTTAATTTAGGAAAGAGAATAATTTGAAAAGTAGATTCCAACACACTAGAAGGGTTAGAGAGCAAAAAGTGCAATAAATAGTCAAATACAAATGAATATTGACTGTAAAAATCCATGTTCATTATACCTGATCTGTGGAGTTTGAAAAGTCAGAACAGGTTCCTATAAATCAGGATGTGAATGGAGGGTTTATAACACCAGAATGCTTGTTGTTTGAGAGTAAATATAGGTAGCCTTGTCTTCCCTCTCAAAGCCTATAGTGTAGTTATGGGGGAGAGGGGGTCTCTCAAGCTCCTGCCAGCAGCATCCCACCTTGATATCCAATAATTTTTTCTCTTTATGCTAAGCCTGTTACTGTGTTTACTGAATACATTTAATAACTATTAATAGTATCTAAAATGAGCACAAGAAAAATGAAACAGAGGGATAGCTCAGTTTAAAAGACATTTTTTTCTTCAATTTAAACAAATGATAGAAACTATCCAAAATGTATGAGAAATCATAGGTAAACATAAAGACTAAATGCTTCAGTTAAAAAATAAAGAAAGCCAAAATAGGTTTGAAACACATATCAAAACAATGCAAAGATCTGATACATGCCATTTACAAAATATATATTAAAATACAGGGATATAAAATGGTTGAAATACAAAGGAGAGGAAAAACACCATAAGCAAGCAAACACTAAAATAAACCTGACACAGGATTTAATTAGAGACATAATTATATCTCAGATAGAATGTCCTTTAAGGCCTAAAATGTATTTGGAGATGAAGAAAAACTCACTACTTAGCAATAAAGGTTTCTATCACTAACAAGTCTAACTCTGAATGTTTGTTATGGTCAGATTTAAAGTATATAGAGGTTAAATAGACCTAGCTACAGAAAAAATGATATATTATTCTTATAACTTGGAGAGTTTAATTTCTTGCTGTCAGTGACTGAGGAGCCAAGGAGATGAAGATCAATAATGACAGAGAAAGTTCTGGCAACACATTTCACAGTTCAGTGTGAGAAACATGGGCAGAAACCCCCAACAATTGGAGAATATACATACTTTTCAGGCATGTGCAGTGCTTTTACAAAACTGATCAGATACTAGCCTCTACACATTGTAGTGAATTAATATCTCACTAATAGCAAGCCCAGAAGCCATAAACTTTGCTCTACCCTATTGGAGTCCCATCTTCCTTCCTGTCCACACCTCTATATGCAATCCAGGATATACATCCCACACCCCATCCCACAGCTCTGCCTGCCTTTTGGGAGGCTGCAGCTATTCATGACAACCAGTCCCACAGGCTTACTACTCTCAGGGACTACCAAGCCATCAAACACCATAGAAAACTAGATGGTAAAAAGCAAGCACAAGAATATAATCAACAGAAGCCAGAGTAATACGGCACCATCAGAACCCAGCTCTATCACTGCAGAAAGCTCTGGTTATCCTAACATGCCTGAAGAACAAGACTGTGACCTTAAATCTCATCTCATGAAGGTGATAGAAGCATATGAACAGGATATAAATAAATACTGTAAATAAATACAGAAAAACCTAGTCAAACAAGTAGAAGTCTTTAAGAGGAATCACATAAATCTCTTAAAAAACATAGGAAAATACGTTCAAATGGGAGAAGAAAATGAATAAAACAGTCCAAAACCTAAAAATGGAAATAGAAGTGATAAAGAAAACACACTTGGAGGCAACCCTGGAGATGAAAAACCTAGGAAAGAGAACTGGAGCTACAGATGCAAGTATCACCAACAAAATACAAGAGATGAAAAAAAGAATCTCAGGTTTAGAAGATTCCATAGAAGAAATTGATATATTGGTCAAAGAATATCTCTCTACTAATCTATCCTTACAAAGGGTACTAGAAAGAAATCTCCAGCAGAAGCAGGGTAACTACAGTCAAGAAAACACAAGAAATTAATCAACTCACAGCAAAGCCAAAGGAAGAGAAACACACACACACACACACACACACACAGAGTACCATCACCAACATCAAAATAGCAAGAATTAACAATCATTGGTCATTAATATCTCTCAATATCAATAGACTCAATTCACCAATAAAAAGACACATAGGCTAACAGACTGGATTATTAAACAGGATCTATCACTCTGCTGCATACAAGAAAACACCTCAGCAACAAAGATAGAAAATACCTCAGAGTAAAGGGCTAGAAAAAGATTTGCCATGCAAACAGACCCCAGAAACAAGCTAGAGTAGCCATGCTAATACCTGATAAAGTAGACATTCAACCCCTTGCATTTTATCAGACCACCACAGATAAAGGTTGGATTTCAACAACAACAGAAACAACAGAAAGCTCTCATAATCATAGAAATTGAACAACTTTCTTCTCAACAATTACTTAATCATGGAAGAAATAAGTGAAGAAATCCAAGATTTTCTAGAATTCAATGAAAATGAAAACTTATAAGACACAATGAAAGCAGTGCAAAGAGGAAAATTCATAGCACTACATGCATTCATTAAGAAATCAGAGAGATCTCATAGTAGCAACTTAACTGTACACCTAGAAGCTCTAGAACAAAAAGGAACAAACACACCCAAGAGGAGTAGACAACAAAAAATTGTCAAACTCAGGACTGAAATCAATCAATTAGAAACAAACAGACCAATACAAAACTCAATAAGATAGACAAAGCATTAGCCAAACTAACTTAAAGGCATGAGACAGTATCAAAATCAATAAAATCAGAAATGAAAAGGGAGACATAACAACAGAAACTGAGGAAATTAGAAAAATCATTAGGTCTTATTTAAAAAGTCTGTGCTCCACAAAACTGGAAAATCTAAATGAAATGGATAATTTTGTAGACAGATTACACTTACCAAATTTAACTCATGATCAGATAAACTATCTAAATAGTCCCATAAGCCCCAGGGAAGCAAAAGCAGTCATTAAAAGTCTCCTAGCCAAAAAAGTCCGGTGCCAGATAGTTTTAGTACAGAATTCTGCCAGACTATCAAAGAAGAGCTAATACCAATACTCCTTAAACTATTCCACAAAATAGAAACAAAAGTAACACTACCTAACTCATTCTATGAAGTTACAGTCATCCTGACACTTAAACCACACAAATGCTCAACAAAGAAAGAGAACTTGAGATCAATTTTACTTATGAAAATCTATGTAAAAATGCTCAATGAAGTTCTCACAAACCAAATCCAAGAACACATCAACAACATCATTCACCTTATCAAGTAGCCTTCATCCCAGGAATGCAGAGATGGATCAATGTACAATAGTCACAAACAATATAAAATACCTTGGTGTGATACTAACCAAACAAGTGAAAGATCTATATGATAAGAACTTCAAGTCTCTGAAGAAAGAAACTGAAGAAGACCTCAGAAGATGGAAAGATCTCTCAGGCTTGTGGATTGGCAGGATTAATTTAGTAAAAATGGTCATCTTGCTGAAAGCAACCTACAGATTCAATGCAATCTTCCTCAAAATTCCAACTCAACTCTTCATAGAGTTAGAAAGAGCAATTCTCAAATTCATTTGGAATAAAAAAAAAAAACCCAGGATATTGAAAACTATTCTCAATAATAAAAGAACTTCTGGAGGAATTGACAACCCTGAACTCAAGCTGTATTACAGAGCAATAGTGATAAAAACTGCATGTTATTGGTACAGAGACAGGCAGGTAGATCAATAGAATAGAGTAGACCCAGAAATGAACCCACACGTCTATGGTCACTTGATCTTTGACAAAGGAGCTAAAACCATCCAGTGGAAAAAAGACAGCATTTTCAACAAATGGTGCGGATTCAACTGGCAGTCAACATGTGGAAAAATGCAAATTAATCCATTCTTATCTCCCTGTACAAAGCTCAAGTCCAAGTGGATCAAGGGCATCCACATAAAACCAGATACAATGACTCTGATAGAAGAGAAAGTGGGGAAAAGCCTTGAGCACATGGGCACAGGGGAAAAGTTCCTGAACAGAACACCAATGGTTTATGCTTTAAGATCAAAAATTGACAAATGGGACCTCATAAAATTGCAAAGCTTCTGTAAGGCAAGGGACACTATCAATAGGACAAAACAGCAACCAACAGATTGGGAAAATATCTTTACTAATCCTACATCTGACAGAGGGCTAATATCCAAAATTTACAAAGAATTCAAGAAATTAGACTCCAGAAAATCAAATAACCCTATTAAAAATGGGGTACATATCTCAACAAAGAATTTTCAACTGAGGAATATTGAATGGCCAAGAAGCACACGAAGAAATGTTAAACATCTTTAGTCATCAGGGAAATGCAAATCAAAACAACCCTGAGATTCCACCTCACACCAGTCAGAATGGCTAAGATCAAAAACTCAGGTAATAGCAGATGCTAGCAAGGATGTGGAGAAAGAGGAACACACCTTCATTGTTGATGGGACTGCAAAGTTGTACAATCACTCTGAAAATCAATCTGTCCATTTCTCAGAAATCTAGAAATAGTTCTACCTGAAGACCAGGCTATACTGCCCCTGGACACATGTCCTAGTTTCTCCACCACACCACATAGACATGTACTCCATGATGTTCATAGCAGATTTATTCATAATAGCTAGAAACTGAAAATAACCCAGGTGTCCCTCAACCAAAGAATGGATACAGAAAATGTGGAATGAAATACTATTCAGCTCTTTCATGAATTTTGAACACAAAAGAACATCATGAATTTTGGATACAAATGAATGTATCTTGAGACTATCATCCTGAGTGATAATTCAGACCCAAAAAAGATATGCATGGTATGTACTCACTGGTAATATGGTAATTACTGGTAATTATGGCTAATATTCATTAGCTGTAATGTACAGGATACCCATGATACACTTCACAGACCTAAAACAAGGAGGAAGGCCCAAGGAGGATGCTTGAATTTCACTAAGAAGGGGGACTAAAATAGTCACAGGAAGTAGAGGGAGGGAAGGAACTGGGTGAGAGAGAGGAGGGGAAGGGGAATGGGTAGGCAGGATCAGGTGCGGGGAGAGAGAGGGCCAGAGGATCAGGAGGATCAATGAAAATTTGCAGCAGCCTGGGGTGGGAAGGTGGAAGGAATCTTTAGGAAGGTCCAGAGACTTGGGACGGCCTCCAGGAGTATCCAACAAGTGGAACGGGGTCTGTCCATAAGGTAGTTGCCTGACTGTGGAATCCATTCCCTAACTCGGCTGCCTTGTCTAGCCTTAGTGGAAGTGGATGCAGAGACTTGATTTATCATGGGCTATGACTTTCATGTATATTTTTTTCATTTGTATATCTATGTATCCATGCATATTATAGCAACATTATATGATAAGTACAACAATTAATACCATTTGCAGTGGAGAAAGCTGAGACTCCTGTAAATTGTCCACACTGCAGAGCACATAAGGAGGAATTGAAAGAAATAGCTTAGCAGGAATTGAGGGCTAACATCTGTTTTCCAGAATATGTGCTCCCGACTGCTATTCTATAATTTTTTATTTTTTTTTGAGAAAAAATACAAAGCTTTATTGAAGTACAAAAATGATATTGAAAACTAGAGAACTGAGCTGCATTTGTGGATACAATTTAATATCATAGAGACACCAGCCCCTCCCAAACTGATCTATATGTTCAATGTTGTACCATACAAAGTCCTAAGAAGTTCTTCATGGGATTTGACCAACTGCTCATAAAATTTATATGGATAATACAAAGGTTATGAAGAGTCAACGCATTCCTGAAACATATGGGCAGAGATGTGAGGGGTATGTGCTTGATCAGATAACAACATAAAATAAAGAATGTAGATCAGGAGTAAGGACAGACAAACACACTGAGCCCAACAAAGAAGTTGCAAGTGCTCTTGTGTTGGGTGCACATGTGAGAGCTGAGGAGTCACAGAGTGTAAGTGTGGGGAAAATTAAGGTCTTCTTTATGTGGAACTAGTTCTTTAAATGCAAAAATTTGAAAAATATATTCTTATTTCAAACCACATACAAAAATTAATTCCAGATGGTTTAAAGTCTTTAAGTGTGTGAGATAAAAGTTTATGAAATGTGGATCACTTTATGACTGTTAGGATAGTTATTTCTTAAACACAACACACAAAAACTCCAATGATAAAGAAAAAGATTGTAAAAGCAGGGCACATTAAAATTAATAACTTCTAGTTATGAGAAGACCACAGAGAATAAAAAGATAAGCCACTAATTGAAACTTGCAGCACATTTAACTGGCACTACTTCAGTGTCCATAACACCATAAAGACCTCTTATGATAAACAGCAAACACCTACCAGTCCAGAAAAAATTTTAAATTTTACAGTAGAGAGTTTGAACAGCAAACATACTCTAAAAACAATAATAAAAAATGCATAACCTCTCTAGTAATCATGGAATGTGTATAAAAATCATACCATGATATAATTTGTTTCTGTCTTAGATAAGCAGTAATTAAAAAGTTTTAAAATACCAAGTTAATCAGGGCGGGATGTTAAACGGAGGAAAACTTGCGTGGGCAATGGTTTGGCATTAGCTAGTGTGATCATTAATCTTGCTTCCAATCTTGACTGGGTAGAGAGACATTGAGAAAATTAGAAACTCGCTGTTTTGGAGATGTTCAGGGTGTTTCCAATGGTCATATGGGTTCTTGAACTGTGGTGGGGGAAGGGTGGAGAGATTCACCTTGAATGTAGGTGGAGCTGTCTAATAGGGTGGGGGCCTAGATGAAGCTAAAAGTAGAAAGAGGAAACCTACAGGCACTATGCAAGCTCCTTTCTTCTTGAGCATACACCTTTGTGATTTTTGTGTCTGTGAATGCCTGTAGACATCAGGCTCCAGCTTCCTCTACTCTTGAGCAATGATTCACATCAACAACTCTTCAGGGAGCTTCTGGGTCTTCAGTTATAAGTTTGGACTGCATCATTCAATCCCCCACCCCCACCCCAACCTTTTTTCAAGGCATCCAGATTCTTGAGCAAAGCAGAAATTAGTTTCTTTGGCTCTCTGGTGTATTACCAGTCATTTGTGGGACTATCTAGCCTCTGATCACATAAGCCAATCTAATAAATCCCATTATAATTACATTCCACTAGTTCTGTCCCTCTAGAGAACCCTGACTAAAATGCCTTCTAAGATTGAGAATATGAATGCACTACAATCAAGAAACCCAGAAATTCTATTCATATTCATGTCCTGTAGAAACCCTTGTAAAGTTCACCAGAAGGATGAGCAAGAACATTACTGGTAGCACTATTTCAGTAGTAGAAAGGCGAAAAAGACCCAAACGTGCACCTAGCAAAATGGAAAAGCTTAATTTTTTGCTAGAATAGTATGAAGGAATTCTGCTCAGTGATGGAATTGTGTGTGAATTGCAACTGAGTCTGAACATGTAGGGATCAGCAGTATCAAATACTATCGAGTCTAAGAAGTATTGGCAGAAGAATAAATTGATCATAGTTCCTTCTATAGAAAATCAGGAAAAATGAAACAGTGTTTTGCCATAATTTTTATTCTTTTATGTATGTTTTATAGGCAATACTTTGTGTGTATGGTGTATTTCTCAGTGTACAAAGATAAGAAGAAAATCTGTGGAGGAAGAGTTTTCTAGTTTAGAATGTGAGTCTTGCCCTTGGCCTTTCCCAAGCATCTCTGAAAACATCACATAAAGGAGACTAGAAAAATCAGACCATGGTTGGACTTCAGCTCAGTTGGTAGACTGTCTAGCATGCACCAAGGCCTGGGCTTGAAGTTCAGAACTGGTGGCTCAGGTCTATAGAAGTTCAAGATACTTTGGGCTACATAGTTCAGTTGATGTCAGGCTGAGCTATATGAGACAATGTCTGAAAACAAATGAAACAACAGAAAAAGAAAACCCATAGGTCATATAGAAAGAAGCAAGGAAACCACCAAACCTCTATTTACAAAATATGAAGATTTGTCCCCAAGCATAGATACTAGACCAAGCAGATGGAGCTCATTTCAAGCCTCTGGCTATGATTAGGACACAGAATTCCCAAGACAAGTGTTTCCATTATGAAAGAGTCCATATGGTATGGATATGGTCTAGTATTCAGAAGGGTGGAGGAGTTCTTGTAGAGCACGCCCTTATGTCCTTGGATAGATGAAGAAACAAGAAGAAGCCAGGAGGCAAGTTCAAGCCACTGGTGACTGGCTGTCTCAGAGACTGACTGAGGGCAGCAAGGGAGAAAACAGGCAACAGAAAACTCAGGCTCCAGTCACCAGACCAGTGCATCCACCCCTTAGCCGTTGAGAGTGCTGAGTTCTACAGTTGCTTCCTTCAGAGAACATCTCCAGCATGAGAGGAGCCACCTTGTATAGGAACAACAGGTAGGTCACATTCAATTCTAGGTGTGAGTCAGGGACCAACTCTTGATCGATCAGCTACTGCCACTGTATGATTAGTGACATCATCTGTACTTCAGTGCTCGCTGAAGAATTGAGTTGAACTGCCGGCATGCATCAAAGGGTTTGTCCTACAGATCTCAAG
>NW_021621022.1:9917517-9934612 GCF_004785775.1 Grammomys surdaster
ATAAAGATTCAATAGAAAGTAAAATAAATAAATAAATAAATAAATAAATAAATAAATAACGAACGAACTAACTTGGCATCTCCCTCTGCTCCACCTAACTTCTCTCATTTCAGTTACAGGCTCATCACCCAAGGACTCCCTTCCCAGGCTTGGCTTTTGGGGAAGATGTACATGAATTTCACATATACATTAAACACCTAAAGGGGAGCATGGTTTTAGGTAAGAAGGGATGCTAGATTTGTTCTCACAAATCCTTTAGATTTGTCCCTAGATTGTTCTCAAAGGTGGGCAGAGAGGCTCCCAACTCTTTCCCTAATTCTTAATATTCTTTAGCAAATAATTAACTTGACTCACATACAACTTGCTATTTTGTAAAAGGCCACGAGTCCATAGTCTTTGTAGAGGAATGATAGATTCAGTAGGATTGGGGACAGAAAAATAAAAAGTAAAAGACTAAAGTGGAAGACCACCATATACAACAATGAACTATAAGAAAACTTTGGGAAAATGTTACATTGAACCATCAACACTTGATCACAAAGATAGAGTTTTACTTGGTTTAACCTAAACTGTTTTCCAAATTCTTATAGACATCACACATAGAGCAATCTTTCTAGAAAAGAGCTCAAGAGAAAATAGATGGTTCAAAGAGGAAAAAAAAAAGGACAGAAAGAAATGTCATAGAAGTTAGTGGAGCTCCTGAAGAAAATAAAAGCGTAATCAAAAATATCACAGGGACAAAAGTTACAAAAGGCCATAAAAATAGAATAAAAATAACCGAAAATGGGATGCCTTGTGGAAATCATGCAAGACAAATGGAAAAGCAACAATACAATCACGAATATAGAACAGGTGGCCTACAATGTTGTAGCAATTGAGTAGGTGGGTTTAAGGTGAACAGCAGCTGGCAGAAGGCAGTTCATGACTGTACTTATGGCAACAGCTCTAAGGAAGTTTCAAAGATGTTAGAAGAATGCATATCTATGATGTGCTTGTAACTGTTCTTCACAGGCTCCACATGGAACTGTCCCATGTGGTCATGAGTGAATCACTGACTCAGGAGGTTTACAGGCTTTGCTTCTCAGAGAGTAGTATTTCCAGGAGCCATGGGGCAGGTAGCATGGTCTGAAAGAGGAAAGCAGATGGAGAGCACACTGTTCATCCAAGCTCATACTTCCTGGAGTAAATGTATCCCATCTGAAAGATGAGTTTTCAGGCTTTCCCTTGCTGCTGGTCCCACAGCTCTGGCTTCTCTTGGATCCTATGTTTTCAAAAAAGCTGCTGGCATTGGAGCTGTAATCTGCTGTGGAGTCTTTCCTGTATGGGAGATTACTCAGCCAACAATGTTCTATGTGTGAGTCACAAATGGGTCAAATATTCAGTTACTTGACCTGGAAAAGACCATTGAAATGTAATGCTTCTGTCTTCATTATGAACTATTGCACAGGACTATCCTCTGAGCCAAAGTGCCACCACTTTGTGAGTTCTGGTGGGGCTGTTCAGATAGTCACAGCTGGGTCTGTTGACTAACCATTTATCTTCCTTCACAGAAGGAGGGGATAGAGAGGGTCATATGACTCTCACCTGAATATCCAGCCACCACTCCCACCCAGTTGTATGCAATTTGTCCCCATCACCCTTAGTGTTGAGGGAGGGCATAGAGAATATAGGTGGGCAAAATGAGGAGAGATAGTTACATCTGATAGTCGTGTAGAAACTATCATCCCCATGGGGGAACAGACCTTCCATTATGGACAATATAGGTTCATCTATGTTCCTTCCATACCCACCTAACAATTGCTCTGTAAGTATAATAAACTCACTGGGTTCCCATGGTTAACTTTGGGGGAATGATACCTCAGTTTGTCTTTGGGACCTTAGAAGAGGGGTTGACATTGTTTATGTCTCTCCCAAGAAAGGAATTTTAGCATCAGGAACACTATACTATATAATAATTTACCCTTAACTTGGGGGGGGGGATGAGGGGATGTCATACATATCTCAGGTCCTGGAAATTCCATTAATATGTCTGGTCACTGGATCACAGAGAAATAGAGTAGAGTTCTTTGGGGTTTTTGTTGGTCTTGCGATATTTTATTTCATTTTATTAGTTGATAGAAGAAGACCTAGGAGAAGATTCTGAGAGAATATGTTGTATCTTATAAGGTACCATTCTTATTTGAAGGGCCTGCATGAACTTTAAACATTGAAGATTGATGACTCATTCTCACAGTGGGCCTTTATGCACATCTCCTAGGTTATGGAGAATCTGAAGTTCAAGATTTTCTATCCCAAGTTCAAGATGCCTCTATCCCATATTTTAGGTCCCAATAATTTCCTACAATCATTATGTAAGAGACCCACTGGGATTTCTAAACAAACTGTTTTGGGGATGTTCTTTCCTCTTTCTTTTATTTTTTATATTTTTATTAATTCTTTGGGAATTTCATATCATGTACTGAATCACACTCATTTCCCAGTCCTTCCATGTCCACCCTCACCCTTGTGATCCCCCTCCTCAAAACTCCAATTTGAGTTATCTTTGTACTCATTAGAGAATGATAAAACTCTCAGTGGGTTGTCCCTTAAATAGAACTGAGTCGTTCCCCTCCCACATCCACGCCAGAAGCCATCAGTGTAGAGAGCTAATGTCAACATTCTTTTTTTAATTTTAATTTTTTATTTTTCTATTTATTTACATTTCAGATGCCAGCCCCTTTCCCCATCCCCTCCCTCAAAAAAAAAAAAAACTAATGTCAACATTCTTAACACATATTTTAAGCATTCTCTTCAATTGTTTCCTGCTACTTTCTTGGGAGGAATGAGGATTGGAGTGGGGATGGGGTTGTCCAGAAGCCTTCTATGTCCTTCTTTCTCAACTATGCGTATGCAATCATAGATATCACTACAAAAGTACCTTCCTTGTTCTTCACAGTTATCTGGGACCTGGGTAAAGGGACTCTACACATTTTCTGGCAACAAGACTATGAACACAGACCCTGGCTACAGTAGGACCATGGAGCAAACAATGCCCTTGGTGGCAGCACAGGTCATTCACATCAGTGTGGCCCCTGGTAGCAGCACAGTCCGCAGACATCATGTTTTCAGACAGTAGTCCAGAACAAGGGCATCTGCTTAGCCTAAAGTAGTAATACAGGCTATGGTCATTAACATAGATCCCAACTTCAGGAGGACCATGGCCTCTGTCATGGCTCTCAGAGGTAGCACAGGCCAAGACACCACCATGGCTTTAGGTGGCAGTGAAGCTCACTTGTATCAGACTGGTCCTCATTACCACCTCATCTCATCAAATCTCCAGTTCTGCCTCCCTCTATAGCACACAGGCTCTGTCTATTTTTTCAGTCTTTTTAAAAAATTGGTTATTGTATTTATTTACATTTCAAATTTTATCTCCCTTCCAAGGTAAACCCACTATCCCCTCCCCGTCCCCCCTGCTTCTATGAGGGTGTTCCTCCACCCACCCACCTCCTCCTGCCTCAGCACCCTAGCATTTCCTTATGCTGGGTCATCGAGCTTCCACAGGACCAAGGGGCTCCCCTCTCACTGATGCTGGATAAGGTAATCCTCTGCTACATATACAGTTAGAGCCATGGGTCCTGCCATGTGTACTCTTTGGTTGGTGGTTTAGTCTTTGGGGGCTTTGGGAAGGTCTGGTTGGTTGATATTGTTGTTCGTCCTGTAAGGTTGCTAACCCCTTCAGCTCCTTCAGTCCTTTCCCTAACTCTCCTTTTGAGGTCCTCATGCTTAGTCAGCTAGTTGGCTGTGTGCATCTGCATCTGTATTGGGGATCCATCCTATCTGCTCATCTATTTTTACCATCTCTCCATCATATCTTTGTTCATCATAGGGGTGCCACCACGTGTACTGGGAAGGTAGGACAGCCTGGGTAGCTTCCACTGCCTTTGGTTTTTCCTTCTTCTGGTCAGCATCCTCTGCAATTAGAGGCTTTTAAATGCTGCCATGGAGACACACTGACTTTCACATGTTTTCTTGCATTGAACCTCTTGATGAAACACTTCAATATCTGCCACTCAAAATAGTCACCTCGTTCTATTTTCCCCAAATCCACATCATGTCTCTTAAGGTTGAGGCTCCTTCCACTAAAATAATCTGCTCATATGACTCTTCAAACTGCTCCTGGAAGCAACTGTAGGTGTATTGGCCCTACTGAGCTCAAAGAAAGGCTGCCAGTGCTTTCATGTTGATTTTTAAAACATTATTCTAATTGCAAAGGGTCATGAATCTTGGTTTATCATTCACTATGTTATTCTCCTTGTTTTGTGCCACCTGTAAATTTGATGGGCACATCTTCTTATGTATTTATTCAATGTATTGATGAAAGTATTGAATAGGATTGGGTTAAATGGACAGAGATGCTGGATAGGGCAAGGGCAAAAACAGGTTTTCAAGGCATGCCAATAAAAGGCATGCCTCGTTACTTTCACTGATTCAACAAATATTTATTGAATATCTTTTATCTTCTGGGCAACTGATGTTCCAGTGAGTATACAGTAATAAACACAAATGTTCATAACCATAACCTTCTGATGCCCTTCATAAAGGTATTTATCAATCAACTTACTTTTTTATACTAGGGGAGGAGAAGGGGCACACTTTTTCTGTCTCAGTACATAATAGCTGCATGCTGATCACCAACTAAGGAAGTTTTCTGTTGAGTAAGGGCTACCTCCATCATGGTGTATATCCTTACCTTTCAGTAGTTGGTATTTCAACTAAATTATGAATATTCAAATTATACTACTCTTTAGCCATGTAGTTCTCAGAGATTTTGATTTAGTGGATCATTAAAAATCTTAATAAATAAGAAAGTGCTAATGTGGGTATAGGTTTTTCCTCTAGTGAGTTTGTAAAACAAAGGTGCTAATTTAAACTGATACAAAGTGATATAAAGTGATATCATTATTTAAAAGGAAACACAGTTCTTGCCCTCCTAGAGTTTCTTGTCTTGTGAGAGTGAGCTGTTAAACAAAGACACAAAGGGATAAATGTAAACCAGACATTGTGCTGTTTGTAATGAAGGAAGCAATCTGGTGTAAGAGTAGTGAATGAAGGAGGAAGTTGGGAGATAGTTGTCAAAGAACTGGCATTTTGGTTTGTACAAGAAAGAATACACAGAAGCCGTGCAGAAATCCCTGCAGTGACTACTCAAGGCGGAGGGCCGTGTGTGTGAAGTTTCCTATGGTGCAGTTGTTGGTGGTCTCTCTATGCTTGAAGATCTGAAGGCGTCTAGCAGGATAGAGAAGCATTCAGTGCTTGGAGGCATTAATTGTGAATGAAAAGCCCGCCTCTCCTGATGTTGCCTGCCAACTGTCAAGATGGGACCAATGTCTCTGTTACCCTCAGAGAGAAGGCAATGCATGAACTCAGCTCTCCACAGGGACTCCAGGTGCAATCAGAACTGGGCTGCTGGCTCTCCCAGTGGGTGGATGCAACTCTCCTGCACACCTGGCACCCAAGCTTCCACAGGACCAGCTTTTACAAGAGCTGATGACAACTGAGGGCACGGGGTGGTGTCCATCTCCTGGGCACAGTCCAAGATGCTGAAAGGCTGCAGTGCCAAATGCCACAGCTGCAGAATCCCTGCCACTGGTTTACTGAGTCCTTGTCAGAGAGCTGGCCAGGGTTTGTCTCAGCCACAATAAAGCGCTTGGATTTCATTCAAGATGCAAAGGGCCATCAGTGAAAAGCTTTGAGCAAGTAGTTGAACAAGGAATCGGGCTGGTATTTAAAGCCTTAACTCTGCTGGCTGAATAGGAATGGACTACATGTGGAAACAAGTTGAAGCAAGGGACAGGTTGGAAGGCTACTACTGAACTAGCTAAGATGAACTAAAGTGAAAGGGCAAGCGAGTTCACACTGGGAATGGAGATGGGGAGAAGTAAGTAGATCCCTCATGGGGCTAGGAAGCAGGAACAGTAAGAGTCACCAGTGCATTGCAACTGGAACATTATGTAAAGAAGCACTGAAACCTCTGGAAGCCCAGGTATCTGTATGGAGCTACCGCTCAGAGTTGATGGCCTAACTGAGTGTCACTGGAAGATACTGGGATTCTAGTTACATACACGGGGAAAAGGGAGAATTAATTTTAGGAGAAAAAAGAGTAAGTCCCTCTGGTGGTTTGAATGTGAGATGTCTTCCATAGGCTCACAGAAGTGAACACTTGATCCCTTGTTGATGGTTCTGTTTAGAGAGGTTGTAGAACCTTTAGGATGGAAGACATAAGGGCAGGCTTTGAGAGTTTACCCTCATCTTCTACTTGCTCTCTCTGCTTCATGTCTGTGGCTTGAGATGGCGACCCCTCAATTATCCTGGCTATATCTCTCCCACCATTATGGGTTTCCCCCTCAGCAACCATCAGTCAAAATAATCCTTTTCTCTGTAAATTATTTTTAGTTATGGAGTTTTATCACAACAACAGAAAAGTAACTAATATATTCCTCTTCAAATGAGTGGCGTTTGAATAATCTGTCAGACATTCCAATGGAGATGCTTAAGTAGGCTGTTGGATGTATATAGCCGGAAGGTCAAAGAAAGGTGAGGGCTTGAGATGGAACTGCTGGGATATTTTTTGGTACCATAATTCATGGTACTTAAATCTATAGAGCCAAGATGGGGAGGGGGAAACAAAGGGTGAGGATTTAAGAGAAAGAAGATCTACTCCATGAGAAAAGAATGGACTGTTGACTATCAGTGGAGAGAATGTTGAGGTAGGAAATCCTGCTAACAGTCTGTGAAACACATAAGGCTAAAAGAGAAGCAGCCTGAATATCTGGCAAACTCAGATGATCTTGACAGAAACAGTTTCAATGCTGGGATGCAGATCCATCTTCAGGCAGAAGATTAGAATTTTCTCTCCTTTATTACATATAGAGTCATTTCTCATAAATTATAATCTGAATACAGTTTTCCCTCCTTCTCCTCTAGTTGCTCTCCTCCTCCTCCTCTCCCCTCTGGATCCATTGCCTTTCTGTCTCTCATTAGAAAAGAACAGGCTTCTAAGGGATAGCAACAAAATATAATAAGAAAACCAAAAACATCATATTGAGGTTTGAAAGGGCAAGCCAACAGAAAAATAAAAGATCCCCAAAAGAAGGCACAAGAATCAGGAATCTACTCATTTACAAATTCAGGGGTCCCATGAAAGTAAACCGGAAGCTTTAGTGTATATGCAGAGGTACTGGTATAGATTGCATAGGCCCTGTGTTTGCTGCTTTGGACTATGTGAGTTCATATGAGCTTGGTTTTAGATGAACTTGTTCTCCTGGGATAGAAGAATAGAAATTGAACAAAGGGAAAATGGAAGTAGTTCACTGTCAGGAAGCAAAGTTGTTCATTCTCATCATGGGCTCGTGGGTGGCACTTTCTTAACAAAAGACAGGTTAGGAAGAGAAAGATGTAACTGGTTTATTTCATCAGTTTTACATGACACAGAAGCCTTTGGAAAGGATAACCCATGGGGCCAGAGTCTGGCCAACACAAGCAGATAGCTGTGGAGAAACATGACTGAGTTAAAAAAAATTGTGTGTATTAGGGGTGCTGAAGCAAAGGGTAATAGACTTGAGAGGACTTGTCAAGGTCTGATTTTCTGCCTTATCTTGCTTTCTGTTGGGTTCTAAATGGAAAGCAGAAGTCTCCTGTGGCAAGATGGGTCAGATAGTTTCTTCTTCACCACACTTTTGGGGGGGGGGGAAGCAGGTCATAGTGTTGTCTTGCTTCTTTGATTTTCTTAGTAACCAGCATGGGATAATTTGAGGTGTCCTTTTCTAAGCCCCAAGAATTTGTAGAAAATTCCAGTAAGAAATCTGTCCCTAAGGATAAGCTTTGAAATAGTATGATAACCGTTCCGGGGTGAGGGGCTCCATGGTGCTTTTCAGAGACTGTGCTGTTTTGGAGCATTTTGTAAGCTGCTGGGGAAGTGCAAAGGAGTAGGGTGTTAGGATATGAACAAGGGAATGAGCTGAAGAAGCAAGGTTGATGAGCCATGCCAGTGTGTTTCCAGAACCTACCTTTTTCTAAAATCTTCTAAACAACTGGGTATTTTTCTCTCTAGTCTTTGAGTTTCTAAACACCCAATTAGAAGCCTTACCCTTCCAATAACTAACTCTTTTAAAGTGAGATTAAAGAGAGTCAAGAGCCCAGAGCTTGTGACAGTATTAGAGTATGGAGGCACCTTCATTATCCTGTACCTATCTGATCAGTATCTACCCTGACATAGACCACAGAGTACGTGTCTATGCCTGCTCTCTACCTTTGGTTGATACTGCACTGTTTGCTAAAAACCTCCAGTGGTCTTCACTCTGTTACTGCAACTCCATGTAAGAGAACATTTGCATTGTCCTCCCCAGGGACACACTAGTTCATCATTAGCTGTACCCTCCAGAGATAGTTCTTCTTGGTATATCCTACTCTGTTTTTTCTCCTCAGTGATATGTCCATTTGTAGTGATCATTTTGACATATTTCTCAAGGTGCATCTTTTCTTTGAAGATTATTATTCTCAAGTTTTATGAACTAATTCTTGCCAGTGATTGGCTTAGGGTTGGCTGTATACTATTGAGTGAATTTATATCCTAAAACACACATTCCCAGTGGGACTGTATTTGGAGGTTGTATTTAGGAAGGTTGTTCCTTTGTGGAGGGAATGGTACATATACAGAGGGAGATGGGAAGAACCTTTCCTCTCTCTCTCTCTCTCTCTCTCTCTCTTTCTCTCTCTCTCTCTCTCTCTGTCTGTCTCTCTCTCTCTCTCTGCTGTCTACTTCCATGTGAGGGCACAGTGAGATGACATCATCTGAAATCCAGTTAGGCCTTTGCCATCTCTTGAATCTGCTGGTACCCACTTCTTCACCTTCCCAGATTGTATAAAATATGAATGCTTGTTTTGAAAAAAAAATACAGTCTGTGACAGTGTGTTGTGGAAGCTTGTAATTGATATTACACTGTCAATTTTTTTTCACCCTGAGAGTGAATTCAAAAGACAGAGGGAGGCAGAATCACAGGAGATACAGAAAAAGCAGGGGCTGCACTCTCCCTAAGCCTGCCTCTGCTAATGAAGCTCTGTGGTACTATATGCTTTCTTTTAAGTCAGTTTGAGATGGTTTTCTGTTTTTTAGCCCAAACCCCTCCTCTTCTTACATCTTCCTTCTACTTCTCCACATTCTTCTAAAACCAATGCTTAACAAAAATAATAATAATAAAGATGTTGGTCTCATTCAATGTCTCCATGCCATTTTAATTGATACCAAGTATATTGCATCCTGAAGAATTCTCATTTTAGGGCCTCTCACCATCTCCCTTAACAGCCCAAGGTTATAAAATTTGAGACACCCATATCCTTTGTCTGCTATTCCCAAAGACTATTAAGATGTGTGCTAGAAACAGTGTTGTATCATCTAGCCTTTTCTTCCGAGTTCCCCTTGCACCAGCTGCAGCATAAAATCTGTGCTCGTCCTATAAAATGTCCTGACTTTCAGTTTGGAGACATAGCCACAGTTCATTTAGAGTCTCCCTGGCACCAAGCTGACATGAATGCTCCATACCCACTTTTCAAAATGGCATGTCTGACCAGAGCCAATGTTTCTTTCATTCACAATAACAACCTCTAACATGACACAGTCCCTTTCTCCCAAGGTTCCCGTCACTACTCCTTCATCAATTGGTTCTTCCTTGTTGGGTAGAATGGAATCTGGGATGGCAGTTCTGCTTTTACATCCTTCTCTTTTTCAGAGGCAGAATTGTTAGCTCTGTGAGTCAGGTAGCTCAATTGGGACAGACCCAAGGGATGTATTTGTGGTAATTCACATGCCTGGAAGTAAGGAGTTTGATATGAGCTTCAGATCAGCAGAGAAATTGGATTTATTTTGGACACTATATCAGGATGAAAAGGGCCAGAGCTGTGGGAGAAATTGAGGTGATTGAATAGATCAGAACAAGGCTAAAGGCTGTGCACTTTTCCTTTCAAGAAATGAAACACGGGCTTCTAGAGACACTGTGTCTATGTTAGAATGACACTGTCAAGGTCTGGCAAACCCGGAATAAGATGCAGACTACTTTATGTCGGGGCTGGCAAATGTCAGCCTGAGATGCATCCATATTGGGGGGTCACCATTGACTTTCCTGATGCTTCTTCCAGAAAGCCAGAAGCATCTTTCTGGTTGGGGCTCACTGGAGAGAGAAGAAGGCTTGTCAGGCAGTGCAGATGGTGGCAGTGTATGAGGTACAGTAGATCTCTATTACTTAGGAGAGGTAGGATATTGGGACAAGTTTTAGAGTCAGCCACTTTTGAGTTCAAGTCTCTCTGCTTACTTCTAGCTCTGGTCAAGAGTAAGTCACAAAACCCATTTGCATGTCAGCATCCTCCTAGGTGGATATAGAGAGTAACCTGTAGACATGCTGGTGAGGAATTGATTTTCAACTTGGTAAACATTTCATACAGGATTAACACAGCCTTATGGATTCAAGAAATGAGAATGTTGACCCTGTACAGGTCCTGAGGCCCAGCACTGGGAGCAGAAGAGGACACAGGATCCTATCCCTAACCAAGAAGCCATGTGCAGATGATACCTGCTGGGAAAGGGAAAACTTCACTGAATGTATCAACCATATGCCAGCACAGGCCCCACATCAGCAGTAGATGGCTAACTACTCCATATTTCTTTTTGGAGGTTTTTTGTTTTGTTTATTTATTTATTCATTTATTTGCCATTTTTCTTACTGGTTTTCTTTTGTTTTGATATTTATTTTTTGAGATAGGATAAAGATCATAAAATTGGACTCTGAAAAAAATTTAATAAATAAAAAGAAAGAAACAAGAATACATGGAGCAAATAGGATAAGAAAGCTCCTGGGAGCTCTGTAAACTGTGGGAAAATGGCTATCGGAGAAGGATCTGTGAGGGGAAGCCAGGTAGGATGGGAGAAGAATACCCCAGCAATACTGAGGCAGAAGTCATGCTCAGGAAAGACTGATGTAAGGTCTCCTCTCTGCTGGCACATTCTGAATGGATGCTTATATTTCATATGCATATATGTATTGAAATGTCAAAGTGTACAGAGAAAACATAATTATGCACAATTTAAAAATGATGGCAGAGATCAAGGACAAGGAAGAGGAGTCTGATCATGGGTCCCCTATTCAGATTAGAAAGACACATCAGTATCTGGACCTTAGAAGTTCCTTTGCCCTCTCCACTGGTTACTTCCCTTTCCTATCCTTCAAAGAACTAGTTTCCTGGCATTTCTGACATTCTTAGTTTGCTTTCCTTCTTTAATTTACTACCTTTCGACATATCTCTAAGTACTGTTCCCTGTGGGTTGTTGTTTAGAGTTTCATGTGGGCCACATCATACTGAATGATTCTACTATGACTCATTTGTTTTGCTGTGCTTGGCTTTATGAGGTTGGCCAGTTCTTTGCAGATGACAGAGGACAGTGGAGAGAACCTAGATACAGACAAGAAGAGAGGACTCGCCCTAATATGGATAGCTTCACTCCATGGGTTGGGATCTAGGTCTAATTTAAAAAGAGAAAGAGAGCTAAGTGCTAACATTCAACTCTGCTTTCTGACTGCGTATGCAATGTGACTAGCTGTCTCATGCTCCTGGTGACATGAATTCCCCGTGGGGATGACTTAGAGTGTACCCTCACACTATAAGTTAAAACAAACCCTTCTCCCCTTAAGCTGCTTGCTGTCCAGTAATTTGTTCACCAAAGTGACAACAATAACAAGTTCAGACGACTGGTACCCAGGCCTGAGACTGTAGCTGTGATGAACCTGATCATGTGACCTTAGTTAGCTTTTGGAACTGGATTGCAGAAAGAACTTGGAACATTGAGCTAGAAAAGTGCTCAAATACTACAGGTAGAAATCGCTGGTCCAATCCCAGGCTTGAAAGCTCAGAGGACCAGAATGCTGAGGTAAGACTCAGCTTGGAGACTAGGCTGGAGGCAGCTTGTGCAATATTCTGCAAGTGGATCTAGTTTCATTCTGTCTGTGACCCAAGGAGGTGACTAGAAGACAACATCGGGGAACTTTCTAGAATGACAGAAATGTGTATTTTACTTTGGTGTTTATCTAGGCATGTATGTTTTTGTCAAAACTCATCAATTACTGTAGCTCTATGTCATTGTATGAAAAATTCTACCCCAATATAAATTATTACAAAATAACAAATTATTATATAAGTATTTACATTGTCATCATCTGGTGTTACCTTGTCATTATGTCTTACTCTTCACTGGTGGAATCAAAATGCTTTTAGCATGGACTCTGAGCCATGTCTAATGTATATAGGTTGTGGTCAGTAGTATAGCAAGGCTATGTCTGCTCACATAGTCATGCACAAGGAGATACATAGAGATATGTCAATAAACAAAACAGAAGACAAGCAAAATACCTTACTGTAGGACAGCATCCTAACAGGTGACCCATGTGCTACAAGTTTAACTATGTGACACAAATGGGCAACATAATGCTGCTTTTAAAACTTGGTTTCATGAATATACTTGCTAAGTTTTATGATACTGTGTATTTTCATGCTTGTAGTATTTTGCACTATGCTTTCAAACTATAAATATATGTTTCTAATAAGAATCAAATGTTTGCAAAAGCCCTGGAGTACCTCCCAGGTTGAAAATCATTGGTCTAGTCATATTAACTCTGTGTTGGAGGCCCAGATGTTGCCTTCTGTTTATGCTAAAGAGCTTTGTTAATAGCTGGCCTTAAGTGTTAACACTTTAGCAGTAAGTAATGGGTAAGCTGGTGGTCTGGGAGACTAAATGACTCCTGCTATAAAAATAAATATATATCGACAATAGTTACTGCGCAGAAGCACAGGGCAGAGAAATAAGTATATTGAAGTTGGGAACTCTCTGATCAAACTACAGCCCACACTAAGGCTTAGTGTCACTTTTCCAGACTAGTTTGGGTTGTGTGAGATTTGGTGGGTCACTCATTTCCTCATGTGCTCTGCTCAACCCACTGGGCTACAACAATGTTTTGCCTAAAGATCTTGCTAAAATACAGGCATAATGTCTATCCCAATGCCTTAGTTGGTAAAGCGCTTCCTTCACGACTATAAGATTCTTGCTTTGAATTCCCAGCACCTACGTAAAAGCCTTGCATAATGGCTACTGTGTCTATACTCTCTTAGCAGTTGAGGTGGATACAGGAGGATCCCAGGAGTTCATTGACCATTCAGCTTGGTAAACTTGATGATCTGTAGATTCAGTGAGAGGCCCTGTCTCACACTATAAGGTGGGAACCAGTCATGGAAAACACCTAACACCTACCATTGGCCTTTCCCTTCTCACATATGCAAAAAGGTGCATGTATGATCATACAACTCACATAAATAAAGTAGTTATAGTTGGGGTTGAGGTGAGGCTTGGGATTCCATATTTTTAACAAACTGAACAAGATAACTGTGATATGAATTTGAGGCCAGCACTGAGAAGATCATGGGATGAGGTAGCCACACTGCTGCACTCTAATAAGTCTCAGTGAGAATCCAGTCTAATGGCAGATAGGACTGAAAAAGAATGGAGATACATCAGGGATAGGCTGTCCACCATGGTAGTCAGCATCTTCACACAGCCATTTAAGTGTAAATAAGATAGAATGACAAATTCAGTTCTTAAATCCAAATAGTCACATTTACCATGCACAATAGTCAGTTGAAACAAATCCTGGATAATGTATTGTTTAACATCATAGATTCAGAACACTTACCTGGTAACGAAGAACTCTATTGTGCAGCCACACTGGGAGAGAACTTGATCCCAGAGCAGACTAGAACCTCAGAGCTGGAAAGCCTTCTAGAACAATCAGTTATTCACTGATTCATCACTTAATCTGGAAGAAGCTGTACACTGGTTTATGGTGAGCACTTGTGATAAACAGTCCACATTGACTGCTTTAATATCTTGACCTGCTCTACTCAGGTGCCTGTCTCTGGCTTTGCTTGGATCGTCACTCTGTTCTCTCCACTGATCTCCCAGCACAGGAGACCTGCTTTGGAGCAAGGGTGGTAGGCGTTCACATGGTTTTATAATGGAAAGGAGTCCAATTTTGGTGCTTTCTAAGTGGTATTCAGGGCCTGCCCATGCTGTCCTGGTTCAGGTTCCCACTGCTGCTTCAGATAAGTGGGCTTCTGTTTTCTTCTTTGTGTATCATCTTCCTTAGAAATAGACGTCTGGGAAAAACTGGTCCCACTTGTAAGGAAGATTTCAAAATATCCAGTTCTAACCTAGCAATCTCATTTATAAACAAAAGAAACAGAGGTTCACGGAATAGAAGGGTCTGATCCTTCCAGGGTTACATGGCCAATTAGTTGTAGAGCTGCGATCAGAAGTGGACACCCTTGACCTGGCCAGTATCTCGCCTACCAGCTCACTATTAATTAACTTTGTGAGTTACATGTCTGGTGGCTCCCTGCTTCAGCCTGCTCATGGAAGAGAAGACAAGACCTGACAAACTTCTGGGACCTCCGCTGGCCCCATGCTTGGGTCACTTTGAGGAAGCCATGCTGTTCAGCGAATCCTGGTTTGTGACAGACAGCTTCCTGGAAAATGAGTACCTTGATGACTTCAGAGACAGGACACCTACTATATCAATGTGCCCACATTTGCAATTTGGAGGTTACAGTGTCTACACAAACAGCTCCTGAATTCTTGAGACTTGTCATCTCCAGAGACCACAAAGAGCCACCAGGAGGTACTTGTTCTTTTTTTTTTTTTTTTTTTTTTTTTGTGGTCTCAGAGTCCTGTCCTAGCACTGGCTTACCGGCTTAAGGTTCTGCTTCTCTGGACCAGAAGGTGACTAATTTCTAGAGCTGAGTGTGATTCCATTGTTGGCCTCATTAACTGTAAAATGATGATTGCTCACTCCCTCATCGGCTGTCTTCTTCCATTTTTGTTTTTATAGTAGATCTTTCTTGAGCTTCTATCTGTCCCTCTGGTAACACTTCATTTCTATATTCAAAATGCTAGCCATCTGCCCAAGAACAGAAGTTTCTGAGCATCTCCTAAGTGGTTCTGAGGAGAGATTGTATTCAGTTAAAGCTATTGGATGCTGAAAAGGGTTTGTTCAAGATAATCTGAGGAATAAGGCCCCAGCAATTGAGCCTGACTCTTAAACTGCTCCCTGAGACACACAGGGGCTGATTATTCCAGACACACTGTCTCCTGGTTCACAAAAATGTCCACCCAACAGGCATTTATAACTTCGGTTAATTTGAAGAATATTCTAAATGTAACACTCTTTATGGTACTCCTCAACAGTTCACTGGTGTATATATAATACATGGGCATCCAAGAATTCATGAGGATGCTAGTATACACACTACAGAAGTCTTACTCAGAAGTTTTTTGTGCCCCTGGACATTTCTGACCCTCATATACACATGTAGCTGATTGGGAGGCAGGCCAAGTGATTCATCCAAATATTCTGGCCAGCCCCAGGAAGAGGATCAAAAGTCAGAAGCAGGGTGGAGAGGACCAGGCTGACAAGGATGCTGTTCGCTCTGACTCTTTTATTCTATTTTCTAAGATTCATGACTGACAGTATTGGTTGGATCACTCGAGGTCCACCCCCTTCCCTCCTTATTTGTCATTTAGCCTTATAGATCCTCCATCTCTCATTTTCCTTGTCACCTTGGTGCCTGTGTGAGATCTTACTGGCTAACTGGATGCTGTTGGCTTCTGGAGAGACAGCTTCCATTCTTGAACAAAGCCCACAAGCCTTTGAAGGAGAGAGATTCTGTTTGATTCACTTAACTTATCTCCATTCTTACTGTTTGTGATATAGAAGTGATGTCTGAAGGTATAGCAGCTCTTTATAAGAACGAAATGCTTTGTGTTTAAAGGTGGCAGAACGAGGAGAAGGAAGGAGTTTGATCCTTAACAATAGCTCTGAGCAGCTGTCTGGCCCCAAGCCTGGTACTCTGGCATACTCTTGTAAGAGAAAACAAACTGACTTCTTGAAGCCACTGCTGGTTGTGTTTTAGATTGCTCTTAAATATATTCTTTAAAACTCCATGAAAAATGTGAGTTTTCAGTGCCCTACTTTTCCCACTGGGTTTTCTTTCTTAAGAAGCCAGGAGGTTAACAGGGTGAAACCCAGACTGAACTTCAGATTGGAATTTGGAATCTTAGGTCCTAACACTTGACATTCATATATACCCTCAAGACCTTTTTGCATAAATCATCTTCTTGATCCATATGTTCATCTGAAAAAAAATGTAGTGTTTAGCCATTTTGCCTTTTCTGGGACTATATGGAAACTTGGGAAGGCATATGCTTCAACATCCTTTGTCTTGTTCTGAGCGTCTTTGATTTTATTTTATAGCTCCCATGTTTCTATATAATTGAACAAGGGGATGGGAAGAGAGAATGAATATAAATCGTAAGATATAATATTATTGTTCTATTCTGTTAGATGCTGGGTTAGTTTGTTAGGGAGCATGGATGACTAACAGACACAAGGCAAGGCTGTTGTTTTTCAGCTAGGTTACTCAGGACCCCACAAGCATGGGAAGGCACAAATTTCCTCTTCAGGCTCTCAGTTGCAGGGGAAGAGCACAGACCCAGTAACCTAGTCAGGAGTCCAGATGATCCAGTCCAGCCCTCACTCCCTCTTTCCTCGTCAGCCCATTCCATGTGGGGTGGAAAGGATGTGAGAGAAGAGCTGGTAAAAGTAGCTTCAATTCAGGAAGGCTCTGAGGGGAGTCATCACATAGATGTTAGTAGGATGCTGGCTGGACATTGAAGCTGTATCCATGACATGTGTCTCCTGGGGAGGCCAGAGAGGCATGGGGAAGGCCCCCTCTAAGGAATTCTCAGAAATCTAACTGTTACAGTGGTATAGTGTGCATATGTTCTTCCTTGAATAAACCATGTGCTTTCCCAACTCTAAGACCACACCCATTTCCAAACTACTTTGTTTTGAAACTCTGTATTCCCAAGTTTTCTCCAGTCTCCAGCTTATTGGGCTCCATCTATATGAGTAAATCACACACACACACACACACACACACACACACACACACACACACACAC
>NW_021621022.1:9934622-9942553 GCF_004785775.1 Grammomys surdaster
CACACACACACACACACACACACACACACACACACACACACACACACTACCTGCTGAGTTCATTTAGTGTTGCTGACTCACCACTTGGTATTGGATAGCCATTTAGGTACTCATTCTTTGGGAAAACTGATTTTTTTCCTGTTTAAGCCTCCCTTAATTAGCTGTAGCTCTTCATCTAGGATTGGGAGACTTGTGAGATTTCCCCCATCCATAGTGGCATGCCAACTGTTGTCACTGTTTAGGTCTTGATAAGGCAGCCATATTGCTAAGATCTTGTGGGTGCAGTTCCCCTGTGCTGTGTGAAAGGCACTATCTCATAGCAGATGCCCTGGTCCTCTGTATTTTACACTCTTTCTACCCTCTCTTCTGTGATGTTCCCTGAGCCTTAGATGTGGGTTTGTGTTGTAGATATATCAAGTGAAGTTGGGATGTGAAAAGCCCATGAGGCTTTTTAAGCCTTCATAGACAATGCTGTTTTCCCTAGAACACTAGTTCTTACCACAGCCTGACATTTATTGGATGTTTTGCTAGTAGGAACATAGGCAATATAGTACATCTGAAAGCTCTAAACCAGAGCATCCTACACAAGGTAGGCCTCTTCTTATCTGACATATCCTCAGGCTGTGGGTTCTGGGCTTGTAAGTATCAGGCACAGTAGTTTCTGTTCTGTGCTCTCTTATGTATAGGTCCTATTCTGAAGGCAACTTCAGGAATAAGATAGTTTCGAGAAGTCCAGCCTTTCCATCATAGCCAGACCTCATTCTTTAGAATCAGTCAAATTGCATTTGACCAGAGCTTCAGATGAATTTTAGAAACATGGCTTTGATCCCAGAATTGAAAGCTATATTTCAAAGAGAGGAAAATTGTTAGTGTATAGGGGGCAATTGATGTCCTTTTCTCATTAGAATGGTCTTACAAGATATGTTTACATATCTCATGTAGCCATATTATCTCCACACATTGCCACCACTGTTACCCAACATGTAGTAGGCATGCAATGATAGTGACCTACCAATTCTGCTGGCTGATTGAGGCCAGCTCCTCTGGGAGGGGTCACAGCATTCATTATTTATAGCCTAGTAGATATTTGTTTGTGGTCTTCAACCTCTGCCTCCTTTTGTGTTTTCTGTATTTCTCTTTGGCATTTTAATGATTGGTTTTCTTGCCCCTGGGTCTTTGGGCTTTCTAGCTGTTCTTAAACCATGTCAAAGACTCTCTACTTGCTACTCAGAAACCAGTCAGGGAGACCTACAGGCTGGGAGGGCAAGTGTTGCTACCATCAGGAGAGGAGACAGTGGGGCTGAGCTGTGTGGATTTGAATTAGAAGATAGGGACCTGAGTTGTAGTTTAGTTTGGCTACCAGGTAAATTTGTCACTATAGTAAACAGAGTTATCTTCTATCTGTCTGTCTGTCTGTCTGTCTGTCTGTCTGTCTATCATCTATCTATCTATCTATCTATCTATCTATCTATCTATCTATCTATCTATCTAATGACAGGGTCTCATGTATTCCACAGTAGCACTGAACTCATTATGTTAACTTATCAGTTGAACTTCTGATACTCCCACTTATATCTCCTAAGTGCAGTGATGTCAGTTATGCACCATTACACCCAGTTTATGTAGTGTTGAATATTGAACCCAAGGTTTTGTTCATGCTAGGCAAACACTCTACCAAATGAGCTACATCCTCTGCACCCTATTATCTTTACTTCGATTTCTGCACCTGTAAACTAATTATTCACTGTCTCCATCCTTGCCCTAGCCCCCATGCTGGATGGGGATGAAGGCCTTTGTCCTTCACCATCCTCTTCCGTGTCCTTTTTCCTGCATAACTGAGGCTGTATCTCTGAGCTGGAAGCCCCTTGGTTGCTAAGCCTTAGTCCCAGTCATTTCTTCTGATGGACTGAGGATGACAGGGTGATGGATGCTGCTGTTGTCATAGTGTGATAGAGAAATGTTTTCTCTGCCTGCTGTGGAAACCTCCTTGGTACTGATATTTTCCTGGGGCTCAGAAACTTGACAGATGGCAGTTAAAAGTAGCATGTGGTACCCTTGGGGTCCTACCCAGTTATCCACCCTTTGAGTGTTTTTAAGCATTGCCTAGCCTTAGAAGTATTTACTATGTTGTGAAAGTTTGGATAAGAAAAGAGGAAAATAAATGGCCATGGAGGTCTTTAGAGTGTTTCTAAAGTCCAAGAAGCAGGAAGGAGGTGGACTGGGATGACTACCTCATTCCTATTGTCCGAAGATATGGCCAAGTGGAAAGAAGAGGTCCTTCTAGACACCTGTGTCAGAAATGACCTCCTGAGTAGGGTACACATAGCTCTTCTGCAGTAATAGCTGAATGAGGTATGGGAAGTTGCATCCTAGACAGGATGTGGCCTGCAACCTGGCTACAACATCTTGAAAGCCCATGCAGATATCACAAATGACATAGCTTCCAGTATTGTTGTTAGTGGGCAGAAGTATGTCCCCTGAGAGCTGGGGAGAGCACAATGCTCGGCTATACAGGGGTTGCTTCCAAAGAGCTGATTGTGCCATTCTCAAATGCTTTCTCTCACACATCTACCGTGAGTGCCCGAGTGGTCTATTCTTCCAAGGGCACGAGGTCCAGACAAAATCCAGGAAAAGTATGCAAACCAACACTACTGACTTTTAATCTGGGCTGAGGATAAAATCAAGAGTGATGTCTTTTTTTGCTTGATGTGTTTGCTTGAGAATTTGCTCTCTGTTAGAAAATGGAAGACATTATCAAGTCCCCAGGGCTGAGCAAGAAGCAAGCAAGCAAACAAACAAACAAACAAACAGCACACAAACTAGAAGGATTTGTTTCTTTTGGGAGCCTCACGTGAGAGAAGACACGGGACCCCGGAGTATCTAACATATTTCTGTGTTTTGTGGATGTCAAGGGAAGGGCAGTGTGAGCTGATATTTTTTCCTACATATGACATCTGCCTGCCTGCCTGTGGCTGCCTCCTTTGGGTTCTGACTCCGTTAGGATGGGATTGAAGGTGGAGATGCTGGGAGGGAAGAGTGGCAGTGCTCAACCTGCTTGACCCTGAACCAGGAGCCTCTGGCTAAAATGAAGCATGTACCATGACCAGGTCCTGCTCTTGATGGGAGAAAAACACACACCTGAACATCCTGCTTATGCAGACATGTGTCCTGGAACACCCTTGAAGTGTAAAAATCAAGAAAATGAAGGAAACTTGGAAACAAGCATGTTCTACTCAGATCAGTTAATGGCAAAGCCATTATCTCATAGGAGAATAGAGACCACACCATTTAAACAGCTTCCTCCAGAAGCTGCTTTCTGATGGCTTGTGCCCTCCTGGTCCTGGCCCAGCTCAGCTGTGGGCTAGCTAGAAGAGGTGGTCCACATGGTCAGTGGTTTAGCATAACCTGGGTTGGGAAAAGAAGCTGATAGCGAACATCTCCTCAAGAGTCAGGTGAGATTAAAGTAGAACTGGTGTGCTTAAAGAAAGGCCTTCAGAAGCTAGGTCTCTGCACTGGATGAAAGCAGGGGAAGGAGGATGGGCTTTCAGAAAGGACAGAGTGGGAAGCAGAAAAGAAAAGCAGAAATGTTAAGGGAGAATGAGGGGAAGCAGCTAACATAGGAGAAAGCAACCTGAGTAGGACACAAACCAAGTTTGGGAATCCGGACTGAGAAAGTTGGTTAAAAGTGCTTAGTTTTAAAAAAGGATATTCCTGGCCCTGCTCTGTAAGTGCTGAAGCAAAGGAGGAGTTGGGGAGCCCGTTTCCTAAAATAGCTTGGCTACAATGGGCACAGCAGCCTCAGGACAAGAGTCAGCTGCTAGGACCAGCTTTAAGCTGTCAAGATGCTGGACTGGCGAGAGACTGTGGTAGCTGCAAGCCTCCTTTGAAACGTCTGCAAAGTGGCATACTTTTAGAGGCAGGACCCTGTGTGGTAAGGACAGAAGCAAAGAGGAAGCCTGAGTAAGGCATTGAATGCTCTGTGCCTCAGTTTCCCCATTGCATAATGGGAATTATAATGTCTCTGGTTTTATCTATTTATGTTTCTGTATTACTCGACAGATAATTATTTCTTCCCTATCTCCCTCTTTCTCCTTTTCCCTTTTCTCCTTTTTCTCTGTGCCTTGCTTTCCTGTCTTCTCCCTGAATCCCTCCCTGGCCCCTTTCTTTTACTCCTTCCTTGTTCCTTCATCTCTTCCCCTTTTCTTTTAATACCTACCCTGCCTTCTTTTCCATCTTTCTCCTCTTCTCTCTCTCTCTCTCTCTCTCTCTTTCTTTCTTTCTTTCTTTCTCTCTCCCTTCCTCTCCCTCTTTCTGTCTGTCTGTCTCTATCTCTTTCTCTCATTTTCTTTCTCTCCCTCCCTCTCTCTAACTCACTCTCTTTCTTTCTTTCTTTCTCTCTCTCTCTCTCTCTCTCTCTCTCTCTCTCTCTCCCTTCCTTCCTTCCTTCCTTCCTTCCTTTCTTTCTTTCTTTCTTTCTTTCTTTCTTTCTTTCTTTCTTTCTTTCTTTCTTTCCTTCTTCTCCCTCTCTCTCTCGCTATTTCTTTTTTCTCTGTCTCTCCTTCTTCCTTCCAAGTTTTATTCTCCTTTCTTTCATCTACAACACAAGCATCTGCTGACGACGTCATTAGTTCCGGACACTATGGTGATGTCAGAGCTACCCATTGACTAAAGCAAGTTTCTTGCTTTCAGATTAGCAAAAGGCAGCCACCTTGATGGACAGATCTTGTAGCTCTGTGGGATATGTGTAAAAACAGCAGCATGTGTGATGTCTTGCTGTTTTCCACGCTGGGATAAAAGCCATCCTCACTATCCTCACTTGCACGTCTCATTATCGTCTCCAGTACCTGCATGCATCATGAGGATATTCCCCAAGCCCTTCCTGTTACAACGACTGCTGTTCCTCTCTGCAGACAGGCAGCCGATGTCATTGCTTCTGGGTTTATATTTTCCAGAAATACTACCATCATCTCCACACTCCTAGAAAGAACTTTGCCATCTTCTTTGCCCTGACCACCCCAGCTAGGAACTTCTTGAATTGAATACAGAAATTGTTTTTGGGCATGGTTCTTTCACTGCTATAGATGCAAAAGGAGCAGGGACCTCACCTCATGCTTTTATCACAGTAGACAGTGTATAGTGGAGTTAGTGTTTCTGAAATCCTGTGGTGATGAACCAAACCCTGAGCCTTGTTGTTGTTCAAAGTTTGAAGAGGAAAAAAGAGGGGTGAGTGTGGTTGGAGGAGGAGAAAAGAGGGGTGAGTATGGCTTGTCCAGGAGTGACTTCATGAAGGCGTGGAGAACAGCAGGTGCACAGCCAAAGGGTAGGATGGCTAATTTTATGAATCAACTTGTGTACCAAGCATTATTCAGGTGAGTCTGCAAGTTTCTGTATTTGAATGAGACTGGCATCTATCTGCTAAGAGGACTGAAATAAGCAGATACTATTTTCCCCCATGGCTTGGGGTCACCAAGTCAGCTGAAGTCTGGGTAGGATCATAAGGCCAAGCCAGAGGAAATTGCTGCCTGACTTTCTGAGCTGGACATGTTTTTTTCTTGTCTTTAGATTTAAACAGAAACTTCTGTGGCATCTTCCTGAGACTGGAGCTTGCTGTCCCTGGGACTGGAGCTATATAAGTTTGTGCTCTCACTACCGTGACAGAATGCCTAACGAAAAGCAGGTTATAGAAGACAGCTTGAGATGATAAAATCCATATGATGGGGAAGACACAGGAATGTGAGACAACTCACATTGTGTCTGTAGTTAGGAATCAGGGAACAGGCAGGAAGTAGGGCTGCTCTATCTAACATCAAGGCCCTTCCTCAGTGACCTGGATCCTCTAGCAAATCTCCACTTCGCAGAATCTCTGCTGCCTGTCAAAACACCACCATCAAATAGAAACTGAGGTGTTCAAATGCATAAGCCTGCAGGGGATGGTTTGATGGTTCAAATAAACCAGCATCTTCTGAAATCTAGATTTTATTGCCTGCAGACATTGGAACTGGCAACCTCTGTAGTCACCTGAGCTAACTCATTATGGTGTACCTTTTTTCTCTGTGTGTATACACATTCTGTTGTCTCTGATGGAAAACCAGTGACCAATGCATGGGGTTGGGGGGCACCTTAGAAAACTGGAAGTAGAGTGATTAGTTGCATCATAGGACTGGATCTGAAGAATCCATATCACTTGTTCGGGCTGCCAGGACTGGCTATCCTGTGCCTGTAAATATGGTGTAGTGTCTGTCTCCTGGGTGAACCTGACTGAGCCATGAATATTCTATATCCTGTGAGTTGGGGTACACCAGACCTTTCTCTCTAGGTTCACCCAATCCAACTTTGCCTGTCGACTTCAGCTGCAGGTGGACACCAAGGATCCTTTTTGTGGTTAGAACTGACAGGCTAGACTGTAGACTCACTTTTGGCAGGATTAGGAGTCTGGGTGTTAGACGTGAATCTCTGTGTGCTTCCTCTGGTTTTGACTTTTCTGTATTACTTGGTAGAATTTTCTCTGATAGGCTATTTGCCTCAGTTGTTCTAATTAGAGCCATGAGCTGGACTTGCACATATAGTTGGACAGTGCTATAAAATTAGGAAACAATCCTTTGTGGTGAATGAGGCAGCCACATTGGTCTGCAGATGCCAGAGCTCTGAGGGGAAGTGGAACTGTAAAGAAAGTCATGAGAGCCTCTTATTTCTGCTTGCTTTTTCAACCTGGAGGCACCAATAATGGAGATTAAACCTTGGGAGGTACTGTTTTATCTTAATAAGGGGGGCTCTCTTTACTGCTTGTCACTTGGCAAAGTCATGCTCTTGGCAACAATAAGCACAATTTCCCTTAGACTTTGGAGTCAGTTCTAGGTTTGAATTTTGGTGTCACTGTAAAACTATGTGCCTGGGTATCTGAGTCACAAGATTTTAGTTACCTGACAGAAGGGTTGTGGGAACAACATAATGAGGTGAGTTTGTTGAAGTGTATGGTATTGAACTTACCACACACATTTCTTCTCTTCTTTCAACTCCACAGGAGAGATCTATAAACAAAGTAACTTGTCCTCTGTGGACCCTCTTAACACTTTATTCATCCTTTTATCTCCTTTAATCTGAAAATGTTTTCTTCTTCATAATAGAGTCTACACTTCATAATGGGTCCAGGCACAGAGGCTTAGTGAAGTCTTTGACAGTTAAGGCCCTTGAAAAGATTGAGCACTTAGACATATTTTCAGGCAATGGGCAAGATTGTATTTCCAGGTGTAGTCTGCTACTAAGGCAGACCATGGTTCTTTAAATTTCTTGTCCAAAGATGAAAGGCCTCTAGAGAAAAGTGAGGAATTTAGATATAGTCTTTGTTTATGACTAATATTTTTCTTCTTTCAGTGACCATGGGACTGTGAAACTTCCTTAACTATTCACTCCAGTCTATACTGGTGCTTCATATTACCCATGCATCTGTCTATGCATCCATTCATGAATGCATGCATCCATCCACTGATCCACTGATTCACCAATTGTCCCGCGCAACCTCCCGCCAGCGGAAAGACGCGGCACACTCAGGATCCTTCTGCAGTATAAGCTTTAATGCATCTTGAGAGGGAGAGCATAAGCTTCACAAACGAGGAGGGACCCCAAGGGCCTAAAACCCTTCCCTTATATAGAGAGCTAAGCTCGCCTGGGACGTGGCAGTCTCTGATGGGCTCCTGTTGCCTCAGGCCACATGACGTGTTCCAACTGTCAGATTAATCAAGGCGGGAAAACCTTCCAGCGCATGCGCACAGACTTGTTAATGGCAATGATGTGATAAGGATAGCTTCCCACAACCAATCCATCTGTACATCTATTTATCCATCCATCCATCCATCCATCCATCCATCCATCCATCCATCCTTCTACTCCATCCATCCTTCTACTCCACCCATCCATCCATCCATCCATCCATC
>NW_021621022.1:9942563-9981736 GCF_004785775.1 Grammomys surdaster
CTATCCATCCATCCATCCACCCATCCATCCATCCATCCATCCATCCATCCATCCATCCATCCCTCCCTCCCTCTACCTATCCATCTATTCATATACATACCCATTTAATCATATATCTTCTCAGCTATACACTCACCCACCCACCCACTCATCTACTCCTGCCTGCCATCCTTCCTGCCACCCTATCTTCCTCTCACTTTGTGCTTATTCAGAGGTAAATGCTGCAGCTCCAGTTCACCAAACCTCAATTTACTATGGGAAAGAAGAATAAATAAGAGTTTTTAAGCTTTTTCAGCTGGATGATAAATAGTGTGGCAGAATCAAATGCCAAGTAGGTTTATCAGAACACACACGAACACACACACACACACACACACAAACACACCATCAAAGATGATTCTCAAACAAGTAACTTTTGACCTGGGTCTTTATGGACAGTCAGGAATTTTCTAAGTTAATAAGAATTATGTGGAATGAAAGGTAGCTCCTGAAACAAAAGATCCTATCCAAAACCTTGAAAAATTGTACTGAGTTTGGCAGTTGGAAATGGGTCAAACTGTCTGGCAGGCAGCGACATGGAAGGGACTAGATACTTGTGAGTGTGGGCAGGAGTGTGAGGGGTTGTCAGACAGATGACACCATGATGATAGTTGGGAGTAGAACACCCAAAAAGTGCCCTCTGAGCCCGATGTTCCCAGGACAGTTCAGCTACGCTCTATAGGGAATCTAGGAGAGCCACAAGGCTGCATATCCTTATTGATTGCCCTTCCTTTATCACCAGTAGTACTGATATTCAAAGAGGAATTGATAGGAGTGTTTCTTGCTTTTGTGAAGCTCAAGTCTTGATTGAGATAGCATGGAAACCCAAGCCCTTGCTCTCCCGTCTCTCTGGCCAAGCTTGCTCACTTGCAATATTAATATTCTAACCAAAGTTTACAAAGCTGAAGTCACAGCATCCTGCTGAGATTCTCCTACACCCACTACTCTGTTGCTCAGGCTGGTCTCAAACTCCTTCTGCCTCAGTTTCCCAAGTAGCTGGGACTATAAGAGTGAACTCTAGTCTAGCTTATAAACAGCTTCTTGAAATCCAGTTCCTTGTTAATGGTCCTAGAAAAAGGAGGCCAATTCCAGCACCCATAGAGACCCTCACAATCCACCCCAGAAAACACACATGGGCAAATGATGTGAATGTATGCATATTTATAAGCAACTGATCCTAATGTGTTATGTATAGCTGTATGAGTTCAAAGTTAGCCTTCCAACACGAGCAGACTTTTAATTAAAAAGAGTAGCCTAGGCATCTGGCAGATGTGGCTTCCTTAGGAGGAGCTTTCTGTTAAGCACTCACCAAAGTGACTTAGTCAATGTAACTGATTCTTATTTAAATGAGATTCCACTCTATTTTTTTCCTCTTTTTAACCTAACAAAAAGAAAAATCCCCGTCTGTGTTTGCAATGTTTTTCAATGAACTGGGATTTCTTTCTCTTTTTGAAAAAGTCATAATTGACTTATTTTATAATGAAATGTTGCCCAACATCCTCAGGCTCATTTGAATAAATTATTTACCACGATTTCCAGGGTTTTAGTAAAGAGTCAGTGCAGGCCTGCTTGGAGTTCCATAAGCTTCCTTCTTGCTGCCCAAGTGTAAGAGTGGGAGGCAGGCACTAAGGAGAAAGGATGTGAAGCCAGGAAAAAGCTGGTCATAACTAAAGTCATGAAGGACTAGGCTGTTAATATGGAGACTTGATGGATATCAATATTAATTAAACGTAGGAAGGGCAGAGCCAGAAGCTAGCCCTGGTAGTGTGCATGCCATTTGCTAGAATCTTCCATGTTTGTCAGGAATATTTTGAAATTGGGCTTATATAATTGAATGTACATGGGCCAATATGTTAGTTAATGATCTTAGGCAGAAGTGTCATTTCTTTGGACCCTTCCCCCCTGGTTCAGAACATAGATTCTAAGCTGGATGCAGATGTTTGAGGCATGTGAAAAGTGTAGAGATCATATAAAACTTAGCCCAAGCATGGAGGCCACCATCATGTGGGAAAAAATGTAGGCTGCAGCGGTGGTGGATTCCCGGTGGGTTTCCACACTGCTGCAGGTCTCACATGCAGGGGGAACATCTAATGTTCCAGCGGCCTGAGGCTTTGGCGGCAACAGGCCCCAATGACACGAGGAAGTCCTTGGTTCCAAAAGGGTTTATTGTCATGGTGGATGGTAGATGGATCTAGAAGTACCCCCGTAAAACTCAGGCCAGTTCCTAGTTAAATAGGGAGGGAGAAAGGGGGAGGATTGGGGAAGGATCTGGGGAGGATCTGGGGAGGCATGCTTAATTTGCTCCGCCTTCTGGCCTTCATTAGTATGTAAATCCCTAGGGCCTGAGGCCTATAGTCACACCCTCAACCTGTGCACTTTGGAAGGGGCAGAAGTGGCCTACGTGACTGAACAATGTAGTCTTATGGAGACTAGATTGCTTTTCAGGATCCTAGGTTCTGGGGACGTGACGAACTCCTGCCAGTTCTCACGTAGAGTCTCAGGGTTCTAAGCATATGCTCAGCCATAAACCAGGATATCCTTACACAGTCCCACACCATCAGTGGCATTAATACCCTCCAACATTGAAGACATCAGGTACTCTGTATGGCTATGTTGGTGAGAAGGTGACATGAGACCAAAAAAACCCCAACATCTAAGACCCAGATGCTATTGATCCTGGCAGGGGCATATAGAAATGGGGCTATCTAGAGTCTGGACATGGAGTTCTGGTTTCTCTAAAGTGCAGACTGGGGTTGGGGCTAGGAAATAGCTCAGTTGGTAAATGCTTATTATGTAAGCATGAAAACCCGAGTTCAATCTTCAGCATCTCCATTAAAAGGCAGTCATAGTGGACTGTGCTTTTAAAGCTGTTATAAAGACATCAGAGATAGGGAGATCCCTGGCCCTTTGCTGGGTTTCCAATGAGAGAACTCCTATCTGAAAAAGTAAGGTGTATGTCTCTTAAGAATAACTTCTAAGGTTTTCATCTGGCCTCCACAGGACACATATGCACTTATACCTGTGTACCAAAACATGAATGAACACCCCTCCCAACTCCACATAAATAAAATAAAAGGCATTTTTGGGGGAAGAGCTCTGTGTGTGACAAAGACAGAGAAGTTGAAGCCAACTCTAGGCCACTCAAGTGGCATTTCAAGGTAGCTGTGACTACCTCACTTATTCACTTTACACATAAGAAAGAACTTCTCTTCTCTCTGGAGGAAATATGGGGTCCTTGGGGACCTCTGGTGGAATACTTCCAGAACAGCTGCCCATCCCTAGAACAATCCCAAGATCAGCATGCTCCATGAAGAGCCCTTTTATTATTTTTTAAAATATTAATAGAACTAATTAAGTATAGAGGTGGCTTCTATCCTTAATCTTTTTGGCTTCTCATCTTTCCTCCCCTCCTCTCTCCCTCTTCCCACTGTGCCTGAGTATGTATTGTCAAAGTGTCAGGCTAGAAAGAAGGAAAAACCCAGGCCAGATAACACAGAACTGGTATGCTTGGTAAAGGCTGCGGACACAAGGGACTTCTTTTTAATCCAGCTCATTAATCAATTTCTTCTTAGAAATTGAATTAACTGTCTCTCATCAACATCACATCCCGTGACTGGAAAACACTGTATGCACCCAGGAATGTAAATTCAGTGGGTATTTCCTCCTTGCCTGTGTAGGCAAACCTGTGACACTCAAACTTTTGGGTATTTTTTGGTCCTGTACATACAGATGAAAGGACCCCAATGTCAAATGATGCTGGCCTTGAACCTGGACTTCAGGGAAAACACTGAAGTGATCTCTTGTTTTCTTTTTCTTGTCACAGGAACTTAGAAAGAGCCTTACTCTTAACCTTCCCTTTTAACCTAAATGGACTCATCACCAAATATGAGACACATTGTGAATTATTTTCTTTGTATTTGAGCTAGAAATAAAAAATGCTAAAAAACTGTCTATTCTTACACGAGCCCTCCATTGCTTTGGAAACCAGGCTTTCCTATTGGTTCACCGGTCTTTTGCTTGCATAGGGAATCATACAAGGATGAAAACATCCCTCTTAGTTTCTGAGATTAAAAAATGTAATGTTTTTTTTTCTTCTTTTCTTCAAATTGACAAATAAAACTCGTATAGATTTGTGGTGTGTCACATAAAGTTTTACATTGTGAATACACTGTTGAATGCTAAATTAAGCAAATGAATACCCTCATTGCTGTGGAACTTAACTGTTTTCCTGTGATGGGAGCATAACAAATCTTTATTTGCAATTTTTCAAGAATATGTCATCATTATTAACTATCACGCTGTATAATGGATTTTTTGAAAATTCATTTTCCCTGTTTAAATGAAAAATTTTAACCTTTGACACACATCTCCTGTGTTTTCTAGACTACCGAACCCCTGGCCATATCCTTCTCTCTGCTTCTAAGGTTGACTCTTGAAGACTTCATGTATAAGTGCTATGGGGTAGTGTCCATATATTTGTGCTTGGCTTATTTCACAAACTATTATTTTTGTGTAAGAAATAGTTTCAAAGACAGGCCGCACACCAGAAGGGGAGGGACCTTTAGAATTTTGTGTGAAACAAAGTTACCGTGGGTTGGTTATAAATTTATCATCTGGGCCCCAAAAGACAGAATAACCTTGTTTATCAGTTATGTGAAGTTGCAAAAAGCAGGTTTATAGACATAGATGGGCAGCTCTCCAGCCCAGGAAAGTTTTCTAAATGGATTGAACTTTCATCTGTGTGATCCATTTGTGTCATAGTTAATGGACTCCACTAAGTAGCAGGCCCTTGGGTTTATGGGCTATACAAACAGGACTTGCATAGCTCAAAGGCAAAAACCACATCATATGTGAGTTTGTATATTTGAAGGAGATCTGAGTTGAACCTGGGCTGTTTTGTCTAGTCTATCCTCATCAAAAGATCTTGGACCCCCACAACATTCTATATTTATTCTGAAGAGCTACCAACAAGAAAAAGTAGAGGCCAGCTGGAGATGAGTTCTGCAATATTAGTATTTCACTCATTTATTTAGTTGCTAATAAACCATTATTGACCATCTGCAGGGTTCCAAGGCCTTTGATTTGCCTCAAGGGCACAAGGACAGAATAAACCAAACCAAACCAAGCAAACACACACAAAAATCTAGTGCTGTGGCTGCCTGAGAGATGTTGTCATGACCTGGGGGAGGCAAGAGCAGAAACTCATAACATTCTATTAGCATCTATTAAAGTAGGAGCTTGCTGTCTATGCGGTGGGAAGACTCATATGACACATGGGCTCTGGGAAGGGAAACAGACCATGTGATTCAAGGAGAGAGGAACTGGAAGTCAGGGCCAAAGAAAGACTCTTCCCTCGTGTCCCATTCTCTGTTTAACACACCAGGTCAAAATACATGCCATATCTTGCTTATAACCCCAGTTGTGCTGCACTGCCTTCATACCAACAAATATGTTCTCTACAGAGAAGATTCCTGCATCTTCCATGACAATTTATCTGAGAAGTTTGGTGTCTTCAACTAGCCAGATCCAGATTCAAAGTGATAACCCATCTGCTTTTCTTCTGACTAGGAAGTTCTTTCTCCTTACCCAGTTTGGTCTGCCATTGCTTGACAGAGTCATGAGACTTTTTATAGACTTTTCATAGCCTGTTGCAGTGCTCTAAACCTTCCATCCCCTCTCTACATAGCAGCCTGTCCTTTTTCTACCTAGCAAGGAACAAAGCTGTAATTATTGTTTAACTCACAGGTTCTTCAGGTGTGGATTCTGTGTCTCCCAAAAGTTCATAGGTTAGACAGAGAATCCTTAACTTGATTTGTTAGTGTTTTATGGAGGTGGGGTTTTCAGAAATAATAAAGGACAGGTGGAGTCATGAGAATAAGGTTCCTGTGGTGGCATTAATAGCTTTGGAGGAGGACAGACCAACGCTGGCACATTAGCTCTCTTTTCCTGTGATGACTTCTGCCATGCTCTGATGTAGCAGGAAGGCCTTTGCCAGCTGCTGGATTCATGCTCATGAACTTCCCAGCCTATTAAAACTAATTAGTTTCTGATATTCTGTTGTAACAATACAATGCAGACTTAGATAACTTCTCCAGGCTTGATGTGACTGGAATGTAAGGCTAGGAACTTTTCTGATCACCAGAGGAATCGGGCTACATGGGTTACTTTTCTATAACTGTGATCAAGATACCTGAATAAGACCAACTGTTCTTCAGGTTGTTCTTCCTCACTTTTTGCATGCATATGCATGGATTCCTGAGTGTGTGTACATGTGCGTGTATGTGCACGTGCACACATAAATACATGTGTGCATGCATGTATGAGTGTGAGTGCATGTATGAGCATGCCTATAGTGGCCAGAGGTTAATGCCAGCTACTTCCCTCTACTTCTCTTACTTATTATTTTTGAATTTATCACTTATTATTTTATGTTATTTATGTATTAATTTATTCATGTTTGCTGGTGTGTGTGCAAGTACACATACATAGTGTTCATGTGGAGGTCAAAGGACAACCTGTGGGAGTCTATCCTTCTACCATGTGGATCTCAGCATCAAACTCAGGCTTGGCTATAAGTGCCTATACTCACTGGCTTACTCTACGTTATTTTTTTAGAGACAAACTCTCACTAAACTTAGATATTACTGACTGGACAAGACCAGCTGGTTTGAAAGCTGCAGGGATCTTCATGCTTCTACCTCCCCAGAGAGAGGATTATAGATGTCCATACTATGTCTGGCTGTTGGTGTGGGTTCTGGCGATCTCCACTCAGGTTCTCCTTGCTTGCACAGTAAGGGCTTTACTTAGTGAATCGTCCTACTCCATCTCTTTCCTTTCTTTTAAAATGAGATATTACTTGGCTCATGACTCAGAGGGCTCAGTTCCAGGTTGCTTGGCCTCATTCACTTGGACAGAACATCTTGGTGGCAGAAGTACATAGCTGAGAGATTCTTCAGATCATAGCAGACAAGAAGCAGAGAAAATGGAGGAGCCTGGAGATGAATCATATCTTTCACAGGCTTGTTACTCTGGAATCTACTTTCTTTAGCTACAGGAGCTGGGCATAGTGAGGCTGGGAGTCACAAGCACCAGAGTGTGTTCCTGTCAAACTAAGAACCTACCTATCACTGAAGCCCCAAACTTGTTTTTCCCTAGTCAGCTAAACTGGAAAAAGTAAGACTTGAGAAATCAACCCCACCTCCTAAAATAGCATCCCCAGCTGGAGATGCAGTCATTAACATATAAGACTGTGAGGAACGTTTCATATTCAAACTGGGACACAAGAAATAACATATAGTCAGTGCTCAATAAATGCTCTGTAAGTGTTTGGGTGAACGAGCAACCGTGGTATAGACAGAGGCTCGTCTGGACAACAGTGACTGTAGCCAGCCAGCAGTTTGCCTGGTGCAGCACGGACCAGCCTTACTTTGAGAGATTGGATGGGACTGTGTCACACTAAGGGGTTTAGACTTGTTCCCGCAGGCAGAGGGATCTTTGGAAGTCTTATAAGCAAGAGAGTAACTTAACCTGTTAAGTGCTTTAGAAACACAGCTAGAGGGCACTTGATTTCTGAGTTAACTACCTGGAATTGGCTCTTATCTGATTTCTGAGAGTCTCACTTTTCCAGTTTAGCTATGCGAGGGAAAACACATTTTAGGTTTCAGTTGTATATAGCGTCTGCCTGTGATAACTATCTTCCCTCTGCCAGCCCCCACAGATGCTCCTGTTACCTGTGGTCTAGTTTTAAACCTCTCTTGGAGCTGTGGCCTACTGCCCCTTCATTTGGACTAGATCCATCTGGCCCTTGCAACTTGGCTGGTACCAGTCCATCTGGCCACAGCATCCCCCTTCTTCTTCTTCTGGGCTCAGATCAACATGCATTCCCTCACTGGGGCCTCTGACAACAGCAGACCATATTGCTCTGTGGAACTCAGGACCACTCTGATTCTCTGCCATTGAGAGGCTCATAGCAGCAAATGGCCCAGTTCTAGAGGTCACTGGGATCTACCTTCTCTTCTAAAATAGTTGGAGTCCTGAGGAGAAATGCACTGTCAGGTTATATATCAGGGGAGCAACAGAGCCAGGAAGAGTTTCTCAGTGTGCACTAGTCAGGTTTCTGTTAGTATAACAATTTGCCTGAGATAATCAACTTAAGATAAAAAGGTTTGTTTTGGTTCACAGATTTGGAGGTTCCCATCCATTGTCATTTGACCTTATAGCTTTTGTGCCTGTGATGAAGCATCATATCATGGTAGAGATGCACAGCAGAGAAAGCTGCTCACCTCTTGGTGGCCAGGAAGCAAGCAAGAAGAGACAGAATCACATAATCTCCTCAGAGAGCAATGATGTAAAATATCCCATCATGTCTCACTATTTAGAGTTTTCTTCTTCCTTTCAATTTTTCAAAGCTATGACCAAGTCTTTGATACTTGGGTCTTGGTGGAAAACTTATTCATATCATAGATGTCTTGACCCGAGTCCACTGCTTTTTCTGTTAGATGCAATTACCTGACTGGGCTCCAAACATAGCACTTGAGCTATTATTTTCTTCTCAACACAACCATTTATTTTGCCAACAAAATCATGAATTTGGAAATATTGGACTGCAAAATATTTCATTTGCCTATTTGCAAATGTATCCCACGTAGTAGTTATTCAATGGAGTAGCATTGATTTGATTCATTCCAGATAAGAACTGTCATTGTTATCCATAAGCCTCAATTCCATTCATTAGGGCAATGGTGACTTGGGGACAAAATAATTGACTTTGGAAACTCCAGGTGATATCATGGAGAGGGTCTTGTTGTGCATGCCTTTACTTCTTCAGAAGGCTAATGTGGCACATCATCATCACTGGACATCTTAGGGTCCTTAGAAGGAAAGACACTTCTGCCATACTTGCTCTGCCTCTCTGTTCTAGAGACTGACCCATCTGACTGCATTCTGTGGGGACAGGGTTAAGTCCAGTCTACCTTTCACTACACACAGCTCCTGGGAGGGGCTGATTTTCCATGAACCTTCCTGGTTCAGACATCACTGGTCTTTCTCCTAAGCTTTCTCATGACCCATGGCAATTCTGACTTCCTGTCAATACTAGTTTCCAATGCTTTTTCTCCCAGGTTGATTGTCCCTTCCTTGATCCTTTACTGACTTCCTGGAACATGCTGGATTCTGATGGAACTTGGTCTGATGCAAGAGCTCAGGGAGTCACAGAAACATGTCAGTGAGGCAGAAGATTCTCCATGACCAAGTAGTTTTGGCATTGTTGCAAATACAGAGGAATAGCTAAGCTATAAATGCACAGTCTCAGTGAACTTGCTCTCTGGTGGATGGAGAAGAATTTGGGGGACACAAGAGCACTTTCTTATCCCTCCACTTTAGATTACCCTATAGGGATCGCCTACATTTAATCTTTTGGTCTCTAGTTTAAGAAAGACATTTTCATTTAAACCATTAGTAAGATGTTATCACTTCCATCCAAGGAGCTCATGATCTAGTGAGAGGTGATCCATGGGGAGAATTCTACTGGAGGCAAGAAATGAGAAAGAACTATACCAGAGGGTGATACATGTAGCTGGATATGGAAGCTGCCAGCTCCGTGACTCCAGGAATGGACCTAGAGCCATGCAGAAAGAATCTGAGCAGGAAGATTGACTTAGACCCCAGGTTCTGTATTTAAGTTATGACAGTTAGAAGGTCCTTGGTCAATGTAGGAAAAATATCTTGCTTTCAACTTAATTACAAAATGGACCAAAGTGAGATATTCTGAGAGCAGTGCCTGGCCTGAAGCTTTTAATGAGAACATGGTTACCATCGACAAGGGGGTGCTTCCTCTGAGTCCCAGGGTAGGTTGAAAAAGAACTGCATCATAAGTCAGAATATGAGCATTTGACACAGAAATGGATGAATAAGGGATGAGAAGAGATTAGTTGCTGTTTTTGTGAGTAACCATGTTCCAGCACTGGCCCTGAGGGAAGATGGAGGCTGACACCAGCACATCAGGAAATGATCCACCCTCTTCCTGTTCCTTAGGCCCAGAATGTTCTCACACACTGAGCCAGAGGGAAACAGGGAGGGAGTTACTACACAAACAGCTTAAATAGCTTGTGTTTCTTGGACATTCGGGCTTCTACTTTGATATAAATTCAAAACCTACTAGTTTACTTGTTTTATTTGGTTAGGAACCAAGACAGTGGTGGCTTCACTGGAAATGTGTGTGTGTGTGTGTATGTGTGTGCGTGTGTGTGTGTTTCCTTTTTCTTCTTTAAAAACCCTGGGCAACTGACCTACTTTTTTATTCTCTTTGAACTCAACGGAGGCAGCTCTTCTTCAAAGCAGGCTGTAACATTAAGGTTCTTTGCTTTATGTGGACTAGGGTGAGTCACCCAGTTACTAAAAAAGATGAGCCATGAATGCTGTCTTTTAGAGCTGTCTTTGTGCCCAGAGCTCTTTTGGAATTCTTTTTTGTTTTCTTTTGAGCACCCCTGACTTGCCCTTAGTACTTAAGTCATGACAGTTAGTAGAGAAAGTGGGGTGAAGGAAATGTTGACTATTTGTTTTTCTACTAAATGAGTTTCAAGGAGAACATAGGGCAAGCAAAACATTGCTGGGTGTATTCACATCACTCAGGGTCCTATGTTGCAGGGAGATAAGAGTTTCCTACTCTTATACACTTTGGAGGAACACATATTCATGGTTCTGGAGATTATTCTGTGCACAGCTTGATCTCAGATGAGCAGTTCACTTGCTTGGGATCCTTCACCTGAAAAGGTGTCCTTCAGACCATTGACATTCTAGTAGCTCTGTCAGTTGAGGGTGAAGGGGAATCTTGCAATGAAGTCTAAAAATAGAACCACCCTTCCTTCTTCCAAGTAGACTTGATACTTCCTTCTGCACAGGCTTTGTGAGGAGCAGAGCTGAATGAATATACCAAGGGGGTGGGGTACTGAACACTCTCAGCTAGTGGGATCTGACTTGTTTGGATGGCTAGTTTGCTCCCAAGTCTCTCCTGAACGTCCTTTTTACATTTACTTAATAATTTTTGTGATAATTTCATAAATGAGTATGTACATTATCCCACCCACATTTTCCCTTCTGCAGCTCCTCCAGCATCACATCCACTCCCTCTGAACTTCATCATACACACACACACACACACACACACACACACACACACACACACAGACATGGTGGAGTATATACACAAGGCATGCACAAACACCCATGCTAAGTCAGTTAAGTGTTGCTCGTGTTTATATACATTTAGGGCTGACTACATGGGGTTGGGTAACCTCTCAGAGGCTTCCTTCTTGTAAAGGACAAAAATCTGAACTCTTGAGCTTCTAAATTGAAATTTGATTATTAGTAAGCTACACCTTTTAGTGAGACATGACTTAATTAAGCAGTTTGATGGGGAGTTTAGTTTATCAGATTATTTTGCAACGAGTGTTCATATTGTGATACGAAGTAAACCAGTAGACCCATTCTGAGGGAGATGGGAGATAGGCCATTCTGGTGACAAACATTCCTTAGTGTCATCTTGGTCAAATGGCTGCAAATGGGTTGCATGTGTGATGTCCCACTGTCACTGAGGTTTGGCAGGGCCCTCTTTGTATTCTTTGGATAGGTAATTTGCCACAACGTACAAATTCATCGCCTTCCTTCCAGGACCATTTCTAGGACCATATACCCACGACACACAGCCACCTCTCCTAACTCAGAGATACATCAATTACTGCTGGCAGCCAGGGCCCAGTGTGCCCCCTCTATCTTTAATGCCAGGTTCTTAGAGATGACTATTACACATTTTAACAAATAACAGGAGCGTTAAGGCAAGGACTTTTATTGCAATATGAACACTGTAATTTCAACCTTTTAGGGCAAGCAATTTATGGAATCAAATCCAATGTGGAGGATGCAGAATGGTGGTTCAGCTGTAGCACTTTGACTGGGGAGGCAACTTTCCATAGACTCTAGGACGAACCAGGAGCACTCAGTGCTTCTAGATCTTAAATGGGAATTCCTGGAGCTAAGGCTATATAACGGCTCTGGACAGGGTGCCTCTCCACTACTTCAGTCACTCTCACTCCTGAATATTGCTGCTTGGGATCCACACACAGAGCTCAGTGTTGTGTGGAGAAATGTCCACTTCTGTCATCACTGATGCAGAGATCACGTCATGTGATCACAAGGTCCCAGGCTGAGTATTTTCCAGACTGCCGCAATTAGTGCTTATGCTCCCTCTAGTGTAGGGGCTACCCTTAGCTAATTTTCATCTATGAGGAGTAGGAAGTCCACTACTGAGCAAGTGCTTACAAGTTGTTACACTGAATGCTCTGTAGAATGTTACACTTAATGCTTGTGCTCTTGACTGTTTTTTTGATTTAGATGGGGTCATCAGACCAGTTTTTCCTACTTTGAAAGAAACAGCTTGGAAGGGGAGAGCAGGGTCTCACATTCAGAGAACCTATGTTCAGAGTCACCTCAGACCTCCATCCTTCTCCATTTCCTTTTGAAAGCAATTTGTCACTAGCATCCCCTAGACCCAATACCCCACCCAGCAGCCATACTGCCTCGACCTTCAACTTCATTCTTCTTGCTAATTTCCTGGTTTAATGATAGGATACTCCATAATTCCACTGAGCCCGTCTACACACTGCAGGGAATGGCTCATTAAGCATGAGAGTAGGTGCTTATTTAGTAATGAATTAGAATAGTTGTTGCTCTGGGAATTTATATGTTAGATTTGGTAAAGTTGATGCGGCCAACGGAAGGAAGGAGAACTATCCTTAGGAGAAATAAGTTTATTATACTCCTAGGTCCTAGAGAGGAGTCACTACATGTCATACACGGCCACAGAGGTTGTATCAACCATTGGCAAGGTGACCCAAGGAGACTAGAAGAAAGTGTAGACTAGAACTGTACCTGTCATTTCCACAGGAAAGGCAGGACAAGAGAGGGCACTGTTTAGGATGGGCTAATTTGAAAAATTCCCATGGGCTTGGATTCAAGGGGTGGTTTCTAGTTGCCCAACCTAGGGCTACCATACACAGGAGGAATGTTGGCTGGGTGTGAATCTGACAGGTTTCTTACAGGTTCATGTTTTGAAGACTTGATCTCCTGGTTGTGGTGCTATTTTGAAGCTCCCGAGGCCTAGGAGGTGGGGCCTAGCTGTTCAAAATAGGTCATTCAGGGTCAATCTTTAAAGGTTGAAAATCAGAGGATAACTTACAGGAACTGGTTTTCTCTTTCCACTATGTGAGTCCTGGGGATGAAATTCGAGTCACGAGTCTTGGCGGCAAGCTTCTTTACCCTCAAATCCATCCTTTCAGTCTTTTATTACATTTATTGATTGCATCGTCTTCCCTTATGCCTTGCTTAATCTCATTTTATTCATCACGTATTTATTTTTTTTATGCCTAGGGCCATGATGAAGAAAATAATAGGAGATGTTCATAATCATATACAACTATATTTATGCAAACACAGACATATGTGTATGCACACACACAGCTAGGCTATGTGCTATGTGTGTAGTTGGCTCTATAATATAGGTAAGTACAGTCTATGGTGTTCACACAATGACAAAGTCACCCAACGATGCATTTCTCAGAATGTTCTCTTCATGACACATAACTGACATCTCATTTTGCCTCTGCCATTCTCTGATGAACTCTTTGCCCTTAAATTATTTTCTCCCTTCAGTGTTTCTCAGCCACCTTCTTAATGCAATGTTTAGTCCTTCCCAGAATTTTCTAGTATTCATGGACTGATGTACTTCTGACCCCCAAATGGCCATGTAGGTTTACTATTGACCCTTCCTTTTCTCAAAGGGAAGTCATTGCCTGTCCCTCCAGTGTGTAGGTCCTCTGCTGACTGTACACAGCTGTTCACAGGTCATCTCTGTTTAGAGGCTTTGCTTAAATTCACTCAGCTAATCTCATTTTTTTCTAGGCAGGAATTAATAACTTCACCCCCTTGCACCCCATGGTGCTGGTCTGTCTGTTATAATTCAATTTGTCCTATATTTTGTGATAATTTCCTTGGGATGTGGCAAAAACTTATATGTAAGCTTGGAAAACTGGCCGCTTCATCTCTGTTGGGGCTGGTAATACAGTCTAGTCTGGCTGCTGCAAGCCTGGGTCAGGACCCAAATAGACACAAAAGTTTTATCTCATTTTTGGAGTGATCTCACCCTTTTTCTCATACACAAGGTTGGAGTGATACCACGAATAGATATAGGACTCTCACTCTTACAGGGTTTCCCTATACCAGAGAGAATATCCTAGTAGATATCTTTCTTCTACTGCCTAGTATGGCATTTCTAGGATTGAGATTGAACCACAGAAGCTACAGTGCTGACGTATGGTCTATAGATGTCTCCTGTGCATGTCAAAGAGAGATTATATGGTTCCAATTTACCTGTGGTTCATTTCTAGCTCTTGGGGCCAAGCCTCATGGAAACTCCAGTTCAACAAACTGCCTGTGGTACTGCCTCCATCCCACAGTATATTTAGACAATAGGCATCATGGCAGGTGTCTTTTGCACTGATGCTAGTACCCAGGTCCACTGCCATCCCTCTCCAATCCATATGTCAGGAAGGCCAAAGGGAAGGCAGGTGTTAGAAGCGGTACTCCCTTCCTCCTATAGTCTCCTTGGTGGTGTTCTCTTGCTCTGTGTTATGTGCTTACACTGTATTCTGTCATTTGGTTTTAAAGCTGGTCTAATGAGTGATAGGCATTCCTGCTGTGAAGAAAAAATGCTTCTCTCACCCTGACCATGGCCCCTTGCCTGTCTACCACCTAGGTCGCAGCATAGGAAGGTGGACATACAGGAAACACTCCAAAAGAACAGATTGCATACCAGGAACTCGGTAATTATGACTCCAAAGTTCAAGAGGAGATATAGTTTGAAGATGCACATCTCCACTGATGTTACAAAATTCCAATTGTAAATCTAAGACGACCAGAAAATGAGCTAACATTTACATTTTCCTGTATACTCATGGAAGATTTGCATTTATGATCATCCTTAGTGAGGTACTCGTAACAGCTCTGAGAATTATTGGAAGCTGGTGTTTAGGGCAGCATGTAAACAATGCAGCATCATATGGAATGATGTCAACAGCATTAAATACAGCAGTATATCCTAGGAAACTGTGGAGGCAAGAAGCCCTCCGCTGTTTAAATGCATACACGTTTCAAAGAAGTAGCAGCACAAATAAATAATAATACCCATACCTGCTTCTTCAGGTGGCAGATATAAAATTATCCAGGAACAACATGTTTGATGATCAAAACCTGAGAAGAGATTTCTGGACCCGAGAAGGAAAATAAGCAGCCCGGATCTTTGAAGGTTTGAAGGCACACTAATTGGGCAATAAAGAAATATCCTCTTACAGTTTAAACCTGAAATGTACCCCACAGGTGTATATTCTTTGAATTCTTATTCCCAGGTGGTAGTGCCATTTTGGAAGGCTGGGGTGCTCTTAGAAGATGGGGCTGAAGTGGGTCATTATGAGGTCAGACTTTAAAGGTTCCTGCCCTTCTCTTAGCTTCCTGGTCTGCCATTGTGATCTGAACAGTCTCCCAGATTCTGATGCCATGAATTGAGGTACTCTTTCAGGCCTTCCAGGATAGATTGGGAACCACTGAAGTTATGATCTGAACTAAGTCTTTGCTCCCTTCAATTGGACATTTTTCCTTAGTGTTGGAAAAGTAACTCACTCAAAGCTCTTATTCAAAGTATGCAAAGTATAGGCTGTGACCATAAGTGCGGCCACTTTTGTTTGTCTGAGCATTTTCTGTGGTTGCTTTCTGTGCCAAAACATAAGAGTTGAGTGCTGGCTGCTAGTGGCTGCTTTTAGTACCTCCTCTACCCTGGAGGCCAGCTGGAGCTGGGACTAGCAGCACTCACTGTGTGGGGGTAAGTGTGACAAACTCAGATCAGGTTGCAAGTGGGTTGAAGTCTTTCATGTTTGTCTTTGTGGTCCTTGCTGGCTCTATATCCACAATATCAGATATATATGCAAAAACTGACTCATTTCGAAAAATGGTTTCTGTTTCTATTCTAAATCTGCATTGTAAGTTGCTGGAGTATGGTTTTGTTAACTTTTCATTTTGAAATACTTTTTAACACATGGGATTGCCATCCAGCATTAACGACCTTCATCAATTTTTACTCAGAAAGTTATCTGGAGCTTTACTAATAGTCCCAATAATGTCCTTTATAACAAGAAGACCCTACCTTGGAACCCCAGATGCACATTCCTATCCTGGTTTTCTAGTTTCTTTCATCTGGAGTGATGTCTATGTTTTTTTAATTTATTAGTTCCATCTCCCCCATATATTGGTTATTTCTTTCATTGCTGTAACAAAAGCAACTTAAGAGGGTTTCTTTTGGTTCCAGGGTTCCAGGGTTCAATCCATCATGGCAGGAAAGTTATGGTAGGTGGAGTATGGGGCTGGTAGTCACATAATATCCACAGTCAGGAAACAGGGAGAGATGAATGCTTTTGTTCAGCTAGCCCACAGAATGATGCCATACAAGTAACCACCTGAGTTAACCCAATATAGAAAATTCTTCACAGATATCCTTAGAGATTTGTCTTAAAGTTGATTCCAGGTCCTATTAAGTTAATGATATAAAACATCAGCAAGCCTACTCCTTGTAAACCTTATCTGCCAACATATGATTTCCCCTCTTATCTCTTAAGTTCGAGATGGTCTCAGTGCCAAATGCATTCAACCCAAGTTAAGATGTTCCTGTAGTGTTCAACAGGTTCAACATTGTTTAAAATCCAAGCCTCTTCTGAGGGTCAAGGTTATTTCTTAACTGTAAACCCCTATAACATCATGAAAGAAACCATACAGTTCCAGTAAACAGTGGCACTGAATAAGCATTCCCAGTTCAATCATGAGGAAAGATGGCTTAGCAATAAATGAGTTGACCAAATGAAGATAAAAATTCATCAGAGAAAACATAAAAGCTGATTGTTTCATAGTTGATATCTGAGGCTCATGATGAAATCATTTGGACTCTAAAGAACTTGAGAATCACAGCTACTCCAGTTCTGTGTACATACAGGAGATACTCTCTCTGTGTGCATCCAGTTCTGTGCCTGTGTCTTTCTTTGGTGGACATCTCATGATCCTGGCATCTTGAACATTCTGACATTTCCATTGAAACTTAGGTTTCATCTCAACATTTTCATAAAATAGCCCACCTCCATTCCTTTCTGATTCACAGAACTACTCTCTACCAGGGATCCTCCAGTCCAATTTGTTGGGGCTCAAGGATGGAATTTTTATTCGGTTTCCTACTCCATTATATAGATGAGAGCCCCCTTTGCCCTGCAAACATCACAGTCTATTGGCAAATCTATTGGTTACTCCCAATAACATGATAGTAATGTCCTACTGCTGAAGACACAGATTACTTACATCATTGAAGATGGGGAAATTAGTATGAACTAGAGAGTTTACTTCTACTGAGTAGCATTTATGACATCGAAAAAACTTTGCAAACTAATGGAGTAAAAAATAAAAGTAGTAGTATTACTCAGGTACAAATTCAAAAACCTACAACTGAGGGCTGGCTGCAATATATACTGGTACAACACACAGAGACACACAGACACACACAGACACACAGACACACAGACACAGACACACACACACACACTTACGCACAGACACACATGCTGCTGGCAAATTTTTATGTCAACTCAACAGGAGATAGGGTCATCTGGGAAGAAATACTCTTATTGAAGAAAATATAGAATTGGTTTGTCTGTATGTCCTCTTCTTAGTTGATGATGGATGTGGGAGGCCCAAGCCTAGTGATTCCTCGATGCTATAACAAAATATGCTGAGAAAGTCATGATGAGAAAACCAATAAGCAGAGTTCCTTCATGACCTCTCCACCAGTTCCTGCCTCCAGGTTCCTGCCTTGAGTTCCCATCTTGACTGCCTTTGCTGAAGGACTGTGATGTGGAACTGTAAGTGAAATAAACCAATTGTTCTCCAAGTTGCTTTTGGTCATCTAGTTTTCTTTAGCAATATAAACCTAATTAAGATACATACTATATGTTATATGTGCATATTAATATGTATATTTTAATATAAAGAATAGACTAACAACTGTGGAGGCTGATGAGCCTTTGTAGTACAAGTGACAAACATTTCTGATTGGAACCCAGAAGAACTGATGGTGTGGATGGAGCCTGCAGAAAGCTGTTGGAAAATTCCCTCTTGTTCGAGGAGGCTTGACTGTTGTTGTCATCACTGTCATTTTTTCCAGGCCTGCCACTGGACAGGGTATGCCTCTTACCACAGACAGGTTGGCATTTATTTCTTGTCCTCAGTTCTTGTTGCAAATCTCTCTTTGAGCATCCTGAAGTAACCTTTCCCAGACCTCCCACCAGGACTGATCTTTCTCCTACATTTCCCATACACCTAGCCTTGGGTTTCTGTACTTTCCCAATCCTCTGTCCTTGACCTCTAATATCTTGTTTCAGATGAAGCCTTTCTGTTCTTGCTATTGAAGCTCCATCCTTTTCCTTCATTCTTTTTTGAGAAGTGTGAGGTGAGTCAAATACTCTCTCCAACAAAACTTACTTCATAAAGATGATCTGGAGCACATCAAAATACACATCAAAAATGCAGAAATTATCTTGTGTCACAGGGTCACAACCAAGGTGGGATATTTCAATAAGTATTTTTAGTGTTAGCTCAAATAAATTAAATGTCAAATAAGAACACTAGAGATTTGAAGGGCATATAAATAATTTTGGCTTTAATAGATGTTATTAAACTTTGTGCCCCACAGCCATTTTAATTGCACTTTTGTGAAACACATTTTATAGTTTACTTTAATCATCTATACCTCCCAAATTTGAAAACATCCCATTTTAGAGTTAATATTCTGTTTTTAACTAATATTAGAATCATCAAGCTTTAAGAAACATTTTTATATATATTATTACTATTTAAGAGCTAAGCCATTGTAAAGCCTTTGGCTTCCTTGGCCAATATTTCTTACTCCTTGTGTCTTTCTGGTTTCTGTTTCTTTATCCTGTTTGTCTTGTTCATCAATTTTAAAACCAAACTTCACACAAAATCATTTAGATTTCTACTTGGTTTCAATGTTTATCACAGGGCTTTTGAGTTCCTCATCTCCCTACCATTTCCCATTATTGAATTCAGTGGCCTGGAGAATGTTTTAAGTACTTTTTATTTTCAAGAAGAGAATGAAAATGTATTTTATAAACAAAGAATATGTGAAATATGATTTTATGTTGTTTTATGTATAAAATAATTGGGTCACATTCATCCCTAACACCTGATATTTTCCCCATTTCTATTAGAAGATGTTATCCAGATTATTTGTTAAAACATGGATTGATTTTCTACAGTACTCAATCAGATGTGACATGTAGCTTGGCTGCTGTGGTTTTTCCTGCAGTTTCTACTTCTTTTATCCCATTCTGCCAAAGTCCTCTCTTTTTTTTTTTTTTTGTTGCAATGAGACATATTTTCTCATTTTCTTCTGTTCCCTATACTGGGCCTTCTTTAGAAGGTGAATTTCTATTTGAGACATGATTACTTTGCTGTTTTACACTGCAGGCTATGTTTGAAGACTACATGCTCACCCAGTGATTCGCTTAATAAGTATATTTGACCACAGGTACTCCTGGCCCTCCTGACCATAGATTCTAGGCATTATGGGTAAATCAATTAATAAAAAGCAAACCCCTTGAAAAGGGCAAAACTCTCTGTTTTCCCTGAGTTTATATTCTAGTACCAGAAATTGATACCACAGAAAGCAAAGAGATAACATGCAGGCATTCCTTAGTGTTTTTACAGTCAGTTCCAAGAATCCTTAGAGATGCTGAAACCCATATGTATCCAATGCTTACATTCAATGATGTGTTATTTGCACCTAATCTACCTAAAGCTTGCATATTCTTTAAGTAACCCCTATATTACATGTGTACCTAATATATTGCAATTGTTGTGTGCAGAATTTTTACATTTCATTGTTTATGAAATAATGACAAGAAGAATGTCTGTTCATGTTTAGTACAATATTTATCATACACTTTTCTTGTTTCTTTTGAAGTGTGTGTGTGTGTGTTTATGTGTGTATAGTGCTTGTACCTATGCACATGGAAGACCAAGCAGATCATCATGTGTCTTACTCTGTTGTTCTTTTGCCACAGGGTATCTCAAAGAACCTGAAGCTAGAATGGCAGCCAACAAGCCATAGAGATACTGTCTCTACCTGCCATGGTGCTAGAGTTTAAGTGCATGTGTGGCCATATTCATCTATTTTTAATGAAAGGACTAGAATTCAAACTCAGTTCTTCCTTGTTCAAGTACTGTTACTAATGGGTCATTTTTCCAGTCCTTTTACTAAATGCTTTTGATGTGTGGTTATATAAATCCATAGGCACTTCAAGGGTGTGGAGGGCCAACCACATGTAGTATATTAAATAGTGATGAATTCAAAGGAGATAAACAAAAGGAAGAGCAGCAGGAGTGTTTGGGGGTGCTGCAAGTCACTTGTTATAGGGTCAACTGAAAAGCAGTTGAGGTTGGAATTACACAATGTGACTCGATGGAGGGCGTCATTGTATAATCATGAGAAAGAAATCAGAGATAGGCAACAATAGTTTGTGCTCATGCCCTAAGACAAAAATATGTCTGATATGCCCTACAACATCAGCAATTCCAAGGGACTACAGAATCAAGTGCAAAGAGAAAGTGATAGAAGTCCATGTGTGTCTGAACTTAGCCTAGAACAGATCCTGCAAGGATCCCAAACTTACACAGGGCATGTTGAGTCACTACTGGAAGAGTCAATTCTAGATGACATTGTATTTTGATAGTTCAGTCTTTCTAGTGTGGTAAGAAGAGGTAAAGTGGGAAGTGGAGGAACAGAGGCACCAGCTAGGAAAGTATTTCAGTATATAGAGGACATTTTGTTGGCCTGGTGAGAGAGGTTAGCAGTAGAGACTGTGCAAAATATTTACATTTTGGGTATATTTTGGAGGCAGGAAAAGAGTCTGACAGACTGGATATGGTGTGTGAAATGAAGAATAACATAAGATTGACTCTAAAGCTTTGGAATAGAGTAATAAAAAGGGAAGGGTTGTCATTGACAGAGATGAAGGAGAAATACTAGTCTTGAAGAGCAAGAATCTGAAGCTTTAATTTGGTCATGTTGAATTTGAGAAGGACACAAAAGTACAGAAATCTGAAGCTGCTTTTGAACAAATGAAGTTGATTCCTTATTAAATAAAATTGAAGTTCATGTATGTTTCATATATGCTTCATATACAAAACCTGTAAATAATTGGATACAATAGAATATGTCATTTTAGAAGTGATTCATTATTTGAGGTCGGTGTGGAATTTTCCATTATTGTGTCACTTTAGCCTCAAAAACATAGGAAGCAAAGTTTGAAACACTCCAGAGTTTGGGTTTTGAGGTTAAAGATGTTAGACATCTACCATAATTCACTCCAGGAAGTTGGATACTGTCACTTTTGTCATTGAATTGTGACATAGATTTGGCTTGAATACAACAAAATGACTCATTAGGATCACCACAGGGTGTATCATACACATGATATAGCAAACATGCATGTGTGAGCACACACACTGTCTGTCCCTCCTTCCCCCTGGTCCTGTCCTCTCCTTGTCTTTATCTGTCTCTATCTCTCCCTCCCACCCTCTCTCTTTCCCCACAAAAGGGAAGAAGTCAGAAGAGAGCAAAGCTATAAAATAGTTGAGAGAACAACTTTGGCAACTATAGGCATGAATAAGAAGAACTCTATCCATAGGTAGAGTGTGGAGCACAGATAAATTAAGGACAACGACAGGAAAGGCAATAAAGAGATTGCATGACAGTAGTTATCTGTGTGTATCATGGTGAAGTTGGGGTTTCCTGTAGTCATTCTTCCTCAGTGACATCATAAAGATAGACATAGGTGATAATTAGTCAAGAGTCATATGGAGAGGAGGACTTGGAGACTTATTTTAATGTATGTTTGTATTTCTTATCATCTAGCCATCCATTTTTATTTAGTGTAATGACTTCTCATCTCTTTTATTGATTTCATACTGTTATCTTTGTGGAAGGAGAAAACATAACCCACAGACTTGGCACTAGAGATCCACTTGTGGGAGCAGGCAGTCTGGAGCTTTGCCTGAGAGTCACCAGAAGCCGGCTTCTGAGGTGAGGATCAGATGAAACATTTAAGTCTTATCTGAGTAGGGGAAAGGGATCACACAGCTCAAACCTAAATTTTCACTGCTGGCTTGGGATGGGACAGAATGGGGCTGGTGTCTTGGTCTAATCACCATGGCTGGTGGCACTGAGGTGCTGAGGATGCATTTAACCAGTGACTTCAAATGTGGAGCCACAAGGCTAATAGACACTGTATATTCAATATTTTCATTTGTGACTCATCAATGCAGGGCTTGTCCTGACTTATTCACTACATGGAACACCTGTATTGCATGTATTTTCCCTATATAATTTCCCAGGTAATTAGTTTTATGGAGTATTGCCATTTGGTACATCTTTACCTCCCTTTCCAAGCACTCCTGGGGATATTTGAAATACTGAAAAGATATCTTACCACATAGCTGTATTTAGAAGCTGAATGAGCATACACATATTCCATAGCAGCAGTATCAAGCATTACTTGCTTTTATAAGCAGAATTCCCAGACAGCCTCATACTTAGAAATACATTCATCTCCTCACAGCTGTGGAGACTTCTTTCTTTCTTACCGTAACTCCAGGATGATATTAAGACTTGGGGGAAAGTTGGCTTTTCTAGCCAGGCTTTCTCTATCCTTTTTTTCTCCATTATAATCTCATGAATTCACTGTCTTTCACCTTTTTTTAAAATCTCTAGAGGTATTCTAGATGCATCTACCTGGCAGATTTTTAAGCACCAAACTTGAAGCTTACAGGATCATCTTTTCTGATCTTCCATGTCTCCTGCAACAGGTCACTGAGACTTTAAGTGCTACCTACTTTTACTGATTGTATTCCTGAGTCTCATGGCCCAGGATTCTATTATGCCCTGTATCTGAACCTGACAGGTTACTACTGTTACCTGTGATGAGATAGAAGTGTTGACTTTGTTTTCCTTGTGGAAAATAAATTTCCTGCTCCTCTCTTTCTCTAAATCACTCCATTGTTCTCAAAAGTGACTTTTGGATCCTCTTGGGTAAAAGTGGGGCCTATACATTGTTGTGTGCTGATCTGGAAGGATCTTAGAGGAAGGAATCATAGGAAATGTGTGAGGAAATGAAGTGACATATGGATCAGTGTCCCAAGAACAATCAGTATACACACAATACACTATATAGTCTGTATAAAATACTGTGATAGTTAATCTTGACTGTCATCTTGTAAGAGTTTTGAATCCCCTGGGAAACACACCTTTGGGTAGGTCTGTGAGGGCATTTTTAGACAGATTTTTAACTGAAGGGAGAAGAAGTCCCATTCTGAATGTTGGTGCCACCATCCCATGGAATGAGATTCCTGGGCTGCATAAAATAGAAGAGTTGAGTACAACCCTTTGCCACTGCCTTCCCTGACTGTAACAGAGTGTGACAAACCACATCACAGTCCTGTGACCATGCCTTCTATGCCATGATGGAGTGTAGTTCAAACCATGAGCCAAAATGAACTAATCTTCACTTAAGCTCCTTTTTAGAGGCATTTTGTCACAGCAACAAAAAAGTAGCTAATATAAGTTTATACTACCTTATTTGTCAGACTACCTATATCATGTGCCATCTATCAATATCATTTTTCATATATGATTATATAATATTTATGTGTGACTGTGTATATGTGCACATGTATGTGAGTGTGCATGTGTGTATGTGTGTGTGTGTACACATATGCATGCATACATGTTCATACATGCAGAGGCCAGAGGAGGAGGTTGAGTGTTCTGCTCTATCATTTTCCATTTCATTCTCTTGAGACTGAGCATTTCACTAAACCTAGAGGTAGGGTGGAAGCCAGAAAGGCCCAGAAATCCTCCTGTTTCTGTCTCTCAGAAAATATTGCATTTATAGGAAGGTACAGCCATATCTAATACATGGGTTCTAGGGTTTTAAAAGATTGTTAGGCTTATTCAGTGACTACTCAGTGTTGCCTACTGGTTTATCCCTCAGCCTCTTAAGTAGCATATGGTTTATGCCACCCTAGAAGATCATCACCCTGGCAGCTCATATAATCTCAGGTAGCTCAGTGTAGATATTGGGCAGAATATCATCTCTGAGTGGTAAAAAGTGTCAGAGGGGACACATTTTTTTCCCTGACAACTTGTCATCTTGTTAGGAACATTTGGAAAGTTTCCAGTTTATAAAGAATGTCCTGGGGTTGGGGACATGGCTTAGTGATCAAGGGCACTTGCTACTTTTGAAGAGGAGTGGAATTTAATTCCCAGCTCTTATGTCTGGAGCTCAGAAGGGATCCTATCACTTCTCTGGCCTCTGTAGGCAATTGTGCTCATGGTCACAAACCCTTACATGTATAAATAGAATGTATTTAAAAATAAAAGAAAGTCATTGTAAATAGCACAGAAAAGCAGCAGATTGGAAGGAGGGTAAGTGCTAGAGCCATTTTGAAAAAAGAGTGAAATCCCTTTAAATATTAAAAATAGAATTACCATATAATCTGGAAACTGTACTGCAGAGCTGTGGGGCATGTGGACCATGCCAGTAGAGGAACTGGTATGGAACTGGCAAGGCAGAGCAATGTTCATATCCTGGAAATCTCAAAACTTGAAACTAGCAGGAATATAACTAACTCCCTCCCTGTTTCTGTGCCTGCCTTGGAGTATGAACCTGGAGACTCCCATCATGTGGTTATAGGTAGTAGTCAATCATGTAGCACAGCATCTGAAATTCTTCCCCACGCAAATAGAGCATCATCAGTACAATAAGCCTTCAGTCAAAGACTTTTTCCCACCCCGGATAGTCTCACCTCCTTTGCCAAAACTATATAACCCCTTTTCCACTCCCCAAAAAGCATATGTACTCGAATCCACCCCAATAAAGAAATATACCATAGGCTAAGTTCGTCTCAGAAAGCTACTTTAAAGATTGTTGGAGAAGGTCTTCTCTTAAAAGAGTTTTAACATTAAGATCTTCAAAAAGGCACCCCAACTCATTCTCATGACTCTGCTTCATCCTTCTAGTCTGGTGAGCAGTCATGTCTGAAAAACCTCTCAAGAGGGAGAAAGAGGAAAACCCAGAATCACAGCATTTGCCCTAGACTCCACTTCACCCCTCCTGGCCTTGCACACAGTATTGTCTAATGTCCTGCAGGGAGAAGGTGGACTGTAGACCCCACCAGGTCTGGATGTCACCAAGCCAGTTGAACTGGGGAGTGCCCACATATCCTTGGAGGAGAGGTGGATTCTGGACCTTTATAGAGCTGAAGGAAACAAAATGAAACCAATATTGTTAACTGTTTGCACTATCATGTCTATTGTGCCATTACTTAGAATTGGCCAGATATAGAAACAACTTAGATGTGTAAATAGATGGATTCATAAACAGCATGTGATATCTACATATATATATTAAAATATTGCTATGTTTAAAATAAGATTCTGCACTTTGATGATGAAGATGAACCCAGGAGAGACTATTATACCCAGAAGATATTGTTGTAATCCAGACATGTCTAAACCAGGTGCATAAAGTGAAATGCTGGTTTTTAAGTTAGGGGGATAAGAAAACAAGAACATATTAGTTAGAGGGTGAAAATCTTTTATTTACAGAAGACTTAGAGGTCTATAGAACATAGTGCCTGTAATTAAAAGTACTACAATATATAGTTAACAAATACGCTAAAATAGTAGACTTCTGTCATATGTCCTTAATATACACAAACTAATTATAAACAAAGGGAAGAAAGTTTTGTAGTTGAAGCATACATTCGTTGCATAGACTGATAGCAGTATACATGTGAACTCATCTCCAAAATCATCAAATTGTATATATTAGACTCAGATGGTTTTTCACATAGCAGAAAGAAGGATAAAAGAGGGAGCAAGAGTAGAGAGGGAAGAGGGGAGGGAGGAGAGGAAGGATGAGTGAGGGACAGACTGAAGAGAAAACACAGCCTCTCAGAGCATGGTATTACTCTTCTCTGTCTGCACCACAGTATTCCTCTGTATCCTACAAAATACATTAAATTCTAAAGTGACACACTGGCTGGTTTTGGAGACACAAAGGTGGTGAAATGAGCCTTAGCTTGTGTGACGACATTGGAAATGAGCCACATGCTGCATTCAGATAGTGTCATAAGTAATATCCACTTGAAATGAAGATGGCCAGTATCAGGGTGTGGGGGAGATGGTTATACAGGGTGTGCTCCCATTCCTGGATTATGCAATCTAATAGCATCGTGATGTTATTTTCTAAAAGGTCTGTGGGAAATAGATACCGGAAGTGGGAATGCCGATATGGCAGGCTGATAGGATGGAATCTGCCTTTGATCTTCTGGTGAGGATGCTGAGCAGAAGGTTACATGGGCTGGCTCCAAGCAGAGGCCCTGGTAGCTTACTCTGTGCCTGAGGTCTATGGAGCAAATCTTGCCAGTAGGCAGATTCCCTTGGATCTTGCTGCTTTCACAGGAGGGCTTATCCTTCCTACAGCTTCAAACTACAGAAGCAAGGGATGTGGGCTGCTTTGGTCAGGCTTGAGCAGCTTGTGTGTGTGTGTGTGTGTGTGTGTGTGTGTGTGTGTGTGTGTGTGTGGTCCTGCTCCAGGTACTGGAGGTCACTGCACAATTCGAACTCTACTGAGCTTGTCTGAGCATGTAAGCTGACCCCATGAACTTACACTGAGGATTGATCTTGATGGAACACAACTGATGGTTCCAGTATTGAGATGCTGATACCTGCACCCATAAGATCCACTCAAACATCCATTTTTGTCCCCTTGTAGCTCTAGAGCACTTCCCTTACTCCCTCTGTCTCTTCCTATGGTTTTAGTTTCTTATAGTTTTCTGAGGTCAGAAGATATTTAAAATATAGAAAATACCAACTAGAAAAATATTAGTTAGATGGCTCCAGAGGAATGATGCCTGTGGTTGAGCCCCAGCCTCTTCATGCTTGCTCACACACGTACAAACATCTTCCCTAACTCAGGCACACAAAGAATGGTTTGAAACCACAGGAATATTTTATTACAGGGCATTTTTATCATTGTCGTATTTAAGTATGAGTTATTGATGATAATCCCTCACAATGCTTAATTTATAAATTGCACTTAATCATATATATATATATATATATATATATATATATATATATATATATGCAAGGAAAGTATAGTAGATGTAGATGTAGGTGTTTAATAGTATTGCTTTTAGAGACCTGGTAGCGATCTAGGGACATATCCACCAGTGGAAGAGAGCCACCTGAATGTACTATGCCTGTGTTTTGTCTCTATGCCTACCAGATTCACTGCCTTGGAAACAACACTGGGACAAGTCACACTGTTTCTTTGAGTGTGCATATCCATTCCCCTGTCTATAGCCTTAGCAGCAGAGCTATGTGGCTAAGATCACAGACTCCAGAATCTGACAGCTTGCGTTGATAGCTCAATTCTTTCTGACATATGTTTCTTTGTTTAATTTTATTCCTCCACTTTGTCTTGGTTTCCTTATATTCAATAAGGCAAAAATACCATACCGGCGACAGGAATCCCTGTGCATATAAAATCTTCCCCTTTATCCCTGACATAAAAGAACAACTCACTACTACATTGATATCTATCCACCCCACAGATACATCACATGCATAAGTGTCCTCTTTTTCATACTGTATCATTTACAGGGTTCTTTCCCATAGGGTAGTGGTTCTCAACCTGTGGGCCATAGCCCTTTGGGGGGTCAAACAACCCTCTCACAGGGGTTGCCTAAGATCATCAGAAAACATAGATATTTACATTACAAATTAAAACAGTAGCAGAATTATAGTTATGAAGTAATAACAAAAATAATTTTATGGTTGGGGTCACCACAACATGAGGAAGTGTATTAAAGGGTCGTAGCATTAGGAAGGTTAAGAAGCACTGTCATGAGGCCTCTCTATTTGTTGGTTTCTTGTGATACATTTTGTAAGGAAGTACTTTTCTTCTTTTGTGAGCAAACACATTATTATTTAGCTGATGTTGTTTGTGGTAAAGTTCACATTTTTGTACTTCTATAGTGATTGGCTGTTCTCTCACCTCTTGGAACATCGACCCCATTGATTTTTTCCTTCATTAATTAGTCCTTCCTTCCCTTTTATTTATCTGACTCCTGACAACTGGCTCAGCATTGTCTGAGGTGGAGATCACTAAGACTCTTATAGTCTAATAGACAGACTGGCCTATCAAAACCTATTCCAGTTCAAGGGTCAGGACAGGGTTGTTGCTGATTCACTCAGCTGCAGCTATTGGAACTGGTGACAGTCCCATCCTGGACTGTCACTCACAACAACCCTGAAATGCTCTTCCCATCAAGAAGGTGTAAGATTCTTGAAAACTGTGAAAGAAGTCAAAAGGTAATATTCCTGTTCCCACCCTCCTGAGACCTAGTGGTTGAGAGAGACAGACTCATTCTCAGTCTTATTTTTCCTTGTGGACAGATCATCCATTTGACTCTTTTCCAGTGATGAAAATTGAGTTTTGTGGGTAGCTATTCCCAGCCCCTTCACTCTCTTCATCATTGTTGGCATCCTTCATTCCACCAAAGGAGATTCATGCGCAAGTCTGGAATGTTTTAGAAGCTTTCTCCTTTGCTTGTATTGTCCTCTCTTCCTGTAATGCACACCAGTTCCTTACTCAGTCAGTCACCATCCTGCCTGATGAGATTCGGCTTCTCTAGACTCTCCTGACACCTGCAGTAGGTCTTAACAACCCTTTCTAGCTTGTATTGAAGCATTGACTTTCCTGTCTGTCTGCTTCTTGAGGCAAAATAGTGTCTTACTTAGGTCATCTCTCAGTAAAAGTTAGTTATGAGAAGGGTATTATGTCAGGGCTCAAGCAAGTGCAAGGGGATACAGCCCTCTTGGAGCAAGCCAGCACGGCCTCTGAGGAACGAGCAAGTAGCCTCTCTGTTGAGCATGCTCAGAGTTTCCTAGACAACCCCTTTTGCAGCATACTGTCTCACTCTCAATACAGGAGAGGAGCTCTTCTCTTAGCCCACCCCTACTCTCGTCTTCTGACTGCAAACACAGAGGGTGCTGTTGGCTTCCAGACACCCACTGTCCCCTTGACCTTTCCCAGAATCAGTGCCTGACTCTATCATAGCTGCATTAAGTCATCTGGCTGCATTTGGTACGACTCAATTGACTGAAGCTTTCACGGCAATTGCTTTTATCTAAAATTTGAAGAACCCACTTTGGTAACAATTTTTATTCCAGCTGCGCATTTTCAAAGCTATTAAGTGTACTTTGTCCTCAAAATGGGGCCGAGCCCTTACTTGGGGGTCAATGCTTCTGCTTGGTACACCAGGCTCTGGAGAGGCCAGATCTCTCCCACTTCTGTCTGAACTGAAAGCATGAGGGTGCATGTTCTGCCTAAATTTACCCATGCCTGGTCTCCCTAGTGTGGACACTTAGCACTGACTCCCTGGAGACTGCAAGTCCCACATCTCTCCCCACAGGAGGCAGGGACCCTTGGGATGGTACTTTTATCAAGGGCCACAGTGTAGTGTTGTTCCTTGGAAGTGTACAAATTTCAAAGGCTGCATTTCATTGTGTGCCTGGGGCTTGTAAATCAGTTGTTTATAGACAAGCTTGGGTACCTAGGGATGGCTGAGAATGTGAAGCTGATGGAGCAAAGGGTCAGAGGAAACTGGAAAGTGGTAGGCAGATAGTTCTACAAGCAGTAGTCTCAGTCAGTGTCCTGATTCTTCATCCCTGTGGCCTCCTTCCCTGTATGACTGTGAGGTCTTCCCTTTCCTACTCAATGTGCTCCCTCTGACCCCGTTTCACAGCTGAACCTTGTGTTAATATGCACACATGAGGCTTTGACTAGGAGTTTATAGGCAGAGATAACAAGGTGCCAGTTATGAAGCCACCCTGATAAGAGTTAAGTATTTCTCTGTAAGAGTAAGCATCCTCAGGAAGCTGTCTTATGTCCATGTAAATCCCAGAAAGAGCATATGTGAGTGGGACCAGCATGTCAGCTGCGGTAGAGTATGTCCAGTAGGACCTATGAAAGCAGAGGCTCCCTTTCATCACAGCCAGGTTCCAGGTGTCAGAGGAAAAGAACATGGTTTGCCTGAGTCTTTCAGTGTTTTGTCATTCCCCATTAATTAGCTGATAAGATGTCTTGAGTTTTTGAGATGAGTTGATATGTCCTTGCTATTGTTTGTCCAAGGTGATACCCTCAGATTCTCTTTTTTCCTGAGCACAAGTTCATTCTTTTTGTAATGACAAAAATCAAGTGAATGACCTTAAGTAGCACTTAAGGTGAGCCAAGAACAAAAATACCTATGCAAATCTTTTGTAATCTCACAACTATGTTTTCTTAATATTTCCACCTCACAGATGAGGAAACAGAGCCCTATAGGGAATAGCTAACATCGTCACTTGGCATAGCCATGGAAGTCATGGTACAGAAGAACTGGAGCCCACCAAGTCTGGCCTCAGGGTCTAACATTGTCTGTTACTTGCTATTAGTTTCTCTCCGTGGATTTTCTTATTAGGAATCCAGAAAGGATATAAGCTCAGTTTTGTCACATAGCATGATGCTGATGTAGCAACTGTTACATGTTAGAAAGTCTGCCATGGGCAGGAATAAAAGTATCCCCAGGACAAGAAGGACTATCATGATCAAGCTATATATGTCATTCCTAAGGTTTGACCAAAATGGAAATACTGACCTCAGGCCATGGTTGATTAACTACATTAACAGGCCAGTAGCCAAAGTACATGACTTGAAACTGAAAATAGATTCCCAGACAGAATTATTAATTCAACAGGCTGGCAAGCCAAGAATGGGCAAAATTTTGCACAGAGCCTTACCAACCTAAGACAAAAGTGCATTGCTTATGATAATGCATATTCCACGATGGGTAAGGAAGGCTTTCATGTCAAAACAACCTAAGACAGGCTCAGTCTGGTTTATGCAATAAAAAGGGAAAGATGTGGAGAGCTTTGTGGGGCTATCTGGCAGGAATCTGACTTTAGGCTGGAACAAATAAGTAATTTCAGGCAGAAATCTAAATCCTAGGCTAGAACAAAGAAGAAATTTCAGGCAGGAATCTAAATCTTAAGCTAGAACAAAGAAGTAGGTTTCAGGCATGAAAATGACTTTGGGCTAGAACAGGGAAGTAGGCTCAGATATTTTGATCATACTGATAAGCCCTTAGAAATAGTGATCACAGGAGTGATCACGGGACTCTGTTTATTGTCATGCGTGTTCTTTGACTATCTAGATTTATTGTCTTGCTTGTTCCTTGACTATTTGAATCTATTGTATTGCTAGTTCCTCAATCTAGAACTGACCTTAATACTTGCATGTAATTTAAACAGTATAAAGGCGAAAATGGAAGAGGAGGGATGAGATAGGGGATTAATGGGTGGGATGGGGAAAGGAGATGGCATCTGAAGTGTAAATAAATAAAATATCGAACAAGTAAAAAACAAAGAAAGAAATTTTGCCATTTTTGCCATTTGGCCCTGAGGTCTGAAGTGGATCAGAAGGGTCTCATAATGTTAAAGACACTTTAGGCATTGCCCAGCAAGTTGGAGAGTCTAGGTTCATGGGTGCCCTTTCTTGCTCTCAAGATGCTGCTGCTGAAGCAAGGGCAAAGTCCATGTGGTATTCCACTGCACTGTCGTTCAGAGCATGACTCCTCTGAGGTTGAAAGACCCAATGTTGGGGTTATATAAGTGGGGTAATGAGTGTCAAGTTAAAAAGCTGTGTGACCATATAGTCTGCTGAGGCTCAGGTTAGTGAGTTCTAATTGGGAGGGTTGTAGACCAAAGGTCTACATGTGATAATGATTAGAACAGATTGCTTGCTGCTAAGATTTATAACCTGGAGGAACAGATTTCTCTCTAAGTCAGGCTGGAGTTTTCTTGACTGATGCCTTGGGCAAGTAAGCAAGTATTAGAAATAAGTTCTTACCAGCCAATAAAAGTAACTGTCACTCATTTCCACCCTCTCATTCCATTCCTTCCCTCATTTATTCAATAGTGCTTATTAATCCAGAGGTGTCAGTGTCTAACATAGGCACTATGAGGGTAAATGCAAAACCTAGTGCATTGTAGCTAAAACCATTTCTAGGCTGTCCACTTTCATCTCTATATTAGGAATCTGGTACCCTTGTCTAGAATTCATTTCCTCTCCTATGTGGAGGGAGGGCTATATACCCTCAGTCATGTGACCTATCTCCAAGTGAGAAAGACAGGAAATGTCTTTTTTCAAATCCCACCAGAGCTGAATAACTGAGGATGACTGGTGACAATATACATTTTAAACTCAAATCCCAGGTGAGGGAAAAGAACAATGGAGAGAGACAAGAAGCACACAGTGTGTGGATGAGGGAGAGTAAATTGTTCAAGACACAAGAGGAAGGGAATTGCATGTATTGTACCCTCATTTCATGTAAATAAGGCAGGCACTGCTGTTTTAATAGGCTCTAGAAAACCAAAGGGGCCCAAAGGGAGAATGTATTGGTAAAAAATTAGATGCAGATTTGGGAGAGAAACAGTCAGAAGCTCTTACTAGCAAAAGCTACAGGATGGGGTGTTTTTAATTAGACTGAACTTGTAGAAGCTCAGTCAGGGAGAGGCCAGGGTAGCTGAAACTCTGTTCAAGATCTTGGCCCATGGATGAGTGTGACAATGAGGAAGGCTCTGAATGCAACTGTACCAAGTCAGATGCCATCAGGATCTGGTTAACCCGTATGAAGAGGACCTGCAATCTGGTCAGATATTGCTATCAGCTCAGAACAGGGATGGGGAGGGAAAACTTAGAGCTTGACATTTGTGCAGTAGGGCTTCATAAGCATCCAAGCATAGTGTATGTTTGTTGAGTGGGGCAGATCTGCAGAAATGGAGTCTCCTAGTAGGGGTCAGAAAGAGAGATCTTCAGGAAGCCTTGCATATTAACTCTAGGCATTGGTTAATGCCTCGGTGTAATGATCTCTGCTCTTGAACACACCTGTACAGAACTATTATCATTTGTGACAAGATAGATCTGGGACATATGAAAGTTGATGGTTTCTTTTACATTGTTTATTTCAGAACCAAGAAGCCTAGGCAAAACTTTCAGGAGACAAGTAGAAGTGGAGCTTGGGATAGAATATTCTTGCAGCAAAGATGTCATGAATGGGTGCAACTGGATGTGAGGCCAGTGGGAAAACACTCAATCTTAGGCTCCGACAAGGACAGAAAAGCAATACTTAAGCTGTGTGCCATCATGTGTGGAACACAGAGTGGACTGGCCTGGATTATATCCTAGCTCAGCCATACTAGCTGGGTTACAATGGGAAAGTCACATAAATGCTTCTTGCCTCAGTTAAAGAAAACTTGATATGAGAATGAGTCCATATTTTTAAAATACTGATGATACTAACTTGTGCAAAGCTAAGTTTCATATAAGATCTTGTTAAGTTAAAGAAAATGTAATTTTAATGGAAAACACAAGGAGCTCATATATGATAGGACAACACAGGGGAAACTGAGAAGCTGAGCAGAGGTCTGGATACTACTATATGGAAAGGTTGGAAAGCGGTATTATTAATTCACTGAACATGGACTTGGAAGAAGATGAGGAGTATTTTAGGTTGGGTGTCCAGATTCCAGAACACTGGATAATTAGAAAGAACCATGGACTCTCTCAAATGGAGACAGGAGAGTATATATTCTTCTAGATAGAGTAATCCTGGCAGTATGTGACCTGCAGAACTGATGGAGGCACGGTGATGTCCCAAAGTGACTGCCACACAGGCCACTGTTTTCCTGAAACCATCACTGTGGAAAGCCATAAGGTATACAGCTGAGTCTTTGCTTCACTGGGTATTCCAAGCTTTGAACTTGTTTCTTTAGAGGCAAATTTCGTGTAGGAAAAATGGAAGTACGAAAGCCATGCAGACAAGAGATTGATAATGTCTTTTGATATTTTAGGCTCACAGGTAAATCTTGCCATAAAACAAGTTGGCCAGCCACGTATCTAAATTTTGCAATTAATTTATTTTTATTTATTCATTTTACATCCCTATTGCTGCCCCTTCCCAACCCCTCCCTCCCACAATCCTTGGGGGAAGGATTGAGGGTCCCAAGGGGGATAGGAACTCCAGAGGAAGACCAACAGATTCAACTAACCTGGACCCTTGGGGTTCTCAGAAACCACCAACCAAGTTTCTATTTTAACTGGAGGTGCAACTTGGGTGCACTTGAACATGGAGGGTTCCCTAGTGTTGTACTGTTTGCTTTGGACTGGAACCAGATAATGAGACTTCTGCTTCCCAAGCTTACTATTCCTCTGGACAGAACTCTCCCAAGCCCCACCTTTACATTTCTTGCCATGACTACACTTGCCCTGCAATTGCTGTGCAGCCATACAAGCATGCAAGCATACTTGGGTCATGAGGGAGCAGTGGAGTGGGCTGCTCGCCTACCTAATGATTTTCTCTTGACTCATGGCTGTTGAAGTGCTTGTAAGACAGCAGGGAATCAGCCTTGAGACTTCAAAAGCAAAAGCTCCCAGTAGTGGATTTTGTTTGCTGGAAATAAATTAATTGAACAGCCCTGTGAAGAAAGAAAGAGGCGGTGGGAATTGAACCAGATGGAAGCAGAGGGCCAGAAAGTCAAGTTGGTTGGGGCAAAGATGGGTGAGAGTAGAGCAAAATGTTTCAATAATTATGATAGATACTTGGTATTAATCAAATTAACAGTCACCTCGAGACTTGGCTCCATCCATGCTCACTACCTTCTGGGCTTCAGCCAGCTGTTGAAGGGCTTTTAGATGTTTCCGCTAAGTCAGGAGCAGAGATGAAGATGGAAGAATTCCCTCTAGGACTCAGCCCCACTGGGTCTTGCCATGCATGTGAACTTGGCTCATGACGATACCATCTGGAATTTCTTCCACATCTGCCCTTGAAAGTTGCAGGAGAGTTTTTCAACACTGTCCTTGACCTCAAGAAGCTAGGGAGAAAGGCTTTTGGGTATCCTCTGGGTAAAGTAAACGTAGCTGCCTTCCTCTTTAACAGGGTGCATGTTTGGAATTGCTGACAGTGATGAAATAGTTTATTTTACTGGAAGAGGCAGTTTTATACCATTCTTAGATTCTTTGAAACTATTTTTGACCATTTGTTCATACCTCGTAAATCTCCATCCAGGGGTTTGGATAGTTTCTATTTCCTTTAGAGAGAGGCCTCCAGTTCATGTTTGTGGTGGATACTTCAGGGACACCTGTGTACTTTAATCCATAGACAGTAAGTGGTGAACAGGCATTTAGTATCCCAGTAGAGAACAGTAAACACAGACTTAAGCCTTGAAGTGTATAATTTCTTCTACAGGAGTAGATCCGACTTATAAAACTTGGGAAAATCCATACACCTTTGTGCATCTCATTTCCTTTTTTAAAAAATGAGGGTCTAATGACTAGAAGTCCTACGACGGGTTCTGGCTCTGCAAAGCCCCTGAAACTAGAGGCAGCATTATTTAGGTATAATTATATATTGAGACATAATACTATATAAAGGTCCATAAAGGTCATCAAGTGATCAAGAAGAAGTCTAGAAGCCATTTGTCTATCCTCTTTGATATCTCTAAATCTCTCTAGGGTCCACAGTTCAGGCAGGCCCATTCAAGGATATCTCCCATCTCCTATACAAGGATTTTCACATGGTCTGTCTGGTCTGTGATTATTTTGCTTCGATTGTTATCTTGCTAGGTAGAGCAGTATTTCCCTAGCCTTTAAAATACTGGAGAGTTTGATCTCTAAACCCAAATAGGTCTCACTTCAATTTTCATACCACTGAAGGCATGAGAGCAGCTTGGTAAACACAGTTTAAATGCACGAATCATCATATTTTCAGTAAGTTCTTATGCTTATGAAAACAGAGTCCTGGAGCTTAGCTGTTGGGCACCTGACCTCTTGCTTACCCTGTGATTCTCATATATTTTCTTCCTTCTATAAGTTGAGATTCTGATAGCTTTAGTCCCGTGGAACATCAAGCCTAGAAAAGTCATTTCAGAGGAAATATTTGCTCAGGTCTGCCAAAGTCTACTTGTCCAATCCTTGTGGATAAACTATGATTTTCTCTAGGCATTATTAATAACAATATCTTTGTTTAGAAGGGTTTAAAAAAGTGAAGGCTCTGATTGATTCCATGACAACCCTGTCAGGTGGTTTTCTAATGAGCTGATACATATGAAAACACCTTATCAAGGGACAGGTATAAGAGGGGTAGGTGAGAGCATCATTTATCTGTCAAAGTATGGTAGCACAGACTAATTAGATGTGATTACTTGTTACACCCAGGACCTTTAGAAATAGGCAGGGGATGGGGAAGGTTGAGCCCTACTCTTGTCGAGTAAGTGAATTATATTGAGTGAAGTGTTCAAGCTCTTGGCTTGAACCCTTCCTTGCACCTAAGTGATGTCGTGATAGCACTTATACAAGGGATGACAACGAGATTAGCAGGAGTAGTCAACATAGAACACTGGGTGGGATGCCTGATACGCAGTGATGCTCAGTACCTGGTAGGCACCACTCTCTTGAAAATACTGATTCAGAAATGGCTATCTGCCTACCTCTTTCAGAAACGGAAGTTTTTCTTCTTTCTAAGTTCCTAGAATATTCTAGGATAGTCATGTGACAAAAGACTCAGATATGGAAGCCAAGGTATAAACCTTGTATCCCATTTCCAACTTAGTTAGGATAAGTATCGTAGAACATGTTTTACAGCCCATAGTCAGAAAATCACTTTTCTCTTAAGGATGCAACAGGAAGGTGGCCAGTTGGCTTGGTATTGAGAGTTTCCTCTTACTGAGAACCTTAAAGTTTAAAGCAAGGTCAATCTTTGGTCAACTCAAATGGCTGGTCATTATTTGAAGCAATGAGATGAGATCCTGGCTCCAATTCTATCCTGACCAGTAGCCTTTCCTTTTAGAAACAAATATTCTTCCAAATCTGTCTCTTCTAAGTGTATACCATCTGGGATCTATGCAAGTTTTCCCACTGATACATCTGTTCCCCCAGAATGTTCTCATTCTCAGAGATGCCAGTGTCTTCTGACACCCTCCAAAGAGTTCAGCTCTGTATCCATCTTCAACTCCTTTTTGAGCTCACAGATGTGAGTGAGCCTCAGCACCTCACTACAGTCAGACTGAGGTCCAGGACCAGAGAACAAGGCATAGAAGAGTTTGCTTGTCACTAACGCTGCATTCCCTTTAGATATTAGGTTCTAGCTATCTAAGCTATTTGGAGCTAAGAAGAATAAGCAATGTGTTGGGCTGGGGAGGAAGGCTGATCATGGTGAGTAGTAAGAAATAGTAGGCCTAAAATACAGTTGCAAGAAGGGAAAGTAAAGTACTGAGGAATCTAGGTTAGTGGCATGGTGCTCTCTTGGTACCACATTGTACCCTTGGTCTGGATGTAAATATCAAAGAAAAATAAGGTATTCCTACAAGTCAAAAGAAAAACAAAATAAGCAGAAGCCTTGTCAAAATACCCAACGGTATGTGTTTGAAAAAGGGTGCAACCTTTAGTAACCAGAGAAATGGAAATTCAATATGTTCAGTCATCAAAGGGGCTGAAGTCAAGCATCGTTTATAGTTGAGAATGCCCAGTAACTCCACCTCCCTTGTTCTGTTGTGGAGAGGAATGAATTCATATGACCACTTCAGAAAATGGCTGGCTATTATGTACCAAAGACACCTGACAGCTGTCCAACCACAACTATGGATTAGCAATGTTACTCCTGCATGTGACCTGGGACAGAAATGTAACTATGTTCACAAATATAAGATCGGTTTATGGAAGTATTATTTAAAAGTGCTACAACCTTGAAGCGAGGGTGTAGTTCAAAGGTCAAGTGCTTGCATAGCATACAGGAGGCCCTGGGTTTGATCATGCTTGTCTGTTTCAACAACTTTACATAAGCTAGAGTCACCAGGGAAGAGAGAACCTCAATCGAGAAATTGCCTCCATCAGATTGTCCTATGGGAATGCCTGTGGGTCATTTTCATGATGAATGATGGATATGGTGGGTCCAGTAAGTCCACCTGGGCAGGTACTCCTGGGGATATAAGAAATCTAGCTGAGAAAGGCACTAAAAAAGTGATCTGGTAAGATCACTTTTGTTCTACCATGGTCCCTGCTTCAGTTTCTGCCACCAGGTTCTTACCTTGGCTTTGCTGGTGCTAGACTATAATCTGAAAGCTAACAGCAGCAAACAAAAGTTTGTTTTCTTCCCAAGTAGCTTTTGGTCAATGTTTTATCACTGCAACAGAGAAATAAATCAGAGCAAGAGGACTGAGAAACACTCATCTGGAGAAAAGCTCATCATATTGGCAAATATAAATATCTATTAATGTCAAGAAGAATAAATAATTATGGTATAAAAAATGAATAATGCTATGTAACCATGAAACAAAACAGATGTCATTAGTATCTCTCTCTCTCTCTCTCTCTCTCTCTCTCTCTCTCTCTCTCTCTTTCTCTCTCTCTCTCTGTCTCTAACACACACACACACACACACACACACACACACACACACACACATACACACATAAATGCTGATGGTAATTTCAAAAATGGGCAAAACTAACCTATAGATTTTAAAAAAGACCAGATACTCTCTGTCGTGGGACTCTCAACTGGTGGCTACAAGAAATGGAGCTGAAAGGATTTACGGCACCATGAGGAGAGCAACAATACCAACCAACCACAGCTCCCAGGGTCTAAACCACCAGCCTGGGAGCACTTAGGGGGGGATCCAGGGCTTCAGCTGAATATGTAAAAGTGGAGGGCCCTGCTGGGCATAGGTGGAAGAAGAGAACCTTGACCTCATGAAGGCTGGATGCCCCAGGGGGTGGGAATTTTGAGGGTGGGGAGGTGGGAGTGGGGGGG
>NW_021621022.1:9981836-10051627 GCF_004785775.1 Grammomys surdaster
GGGGGGGGGGGGTAGATAGAGGTTACATCCACAGAGAAGAAGGAGGAGGGGCGAGGGGATTGGGGGTTCCGAGGGGGTGGTGGGGGATGGGGTAAGGGGACAACATAGGAAATGTAAATAAATCATCCAATAAAAAAAAAAAAAAAAAGAAAAAGAAATTTATGTAAGATGTCTTAACAAGTTCTTTTGTTTGACCCAAGTGGTGGTTTTGAAAATGACATTACCTGGTGAAAATGAGACACTTCTCATACTTATGGTGTATATAAACACCAACGAATAAATCTGTTTAAAAATGGTGGAAAGTTTTATCTAGAGTTTCCTCGACATTGAGCCACTTTGCACTTATGAGCAGGAAATCTGGGCTTTGGTTCCCCCGCAATGCTTCCTTGCTATCCAGAGCATGTCACAAAAGAAGGCATTCATTCTGTCTCTTTGGGTTTCATCCTCTAAGCTTGGTTCTTGTGCTCCAGATATTTTTTCTCTTGGAAGACTCAATGGAACAATTGGCTCTTCTAGACCCGGCATCCTTTAACTTCCTTTCTAGAGAAGGAAACACATTTTCTGTTTGTTTTGGCTCCAGACCTTCCTCAGACACCTGTTCTAGAACTCTGGCACACAGACTCCTGGCAAGCTCCTGCCTTTTTCTAGCACCCCACTTCATTTTCAGGCCACTTAGTCTGCTTGCCTCCTCTCCTTTGTCCTTGGTTTTCAAGACATCCCATTTGGGCTGATCCCCATTCGGTGACAAGTTGTCAGATCAGCTCAGTCCTCAGTTCTGTTGTGTGATTTAAGCAAAAAAAAAAAAAAAAAAAAAAAAAAAGACTGGGGAAATTAGATGGAGGTGATTGCAGCTAAAGTGCCTTTTATTGAAGCTTTTGGAAAACGTAAATGTCATCAGTCTTGTCAAAGCCAGACACAGGAGAAAATAACAGGACTAGAGGCAGGCCAGGATACATGCTGGGACTGTACTAACTTAGAATTAGCCTTCCTATTTGTTATTATTTTTTTTCTTTGTAGGTAGGGGAGTGGGAGAGGGAGGAGATGAGAAGACAAACAGGAGAGGAGTGTGGGATATGGTGGGGGGGGGACCTAGGGGAAAATGCTAAATCTGAGCGGTGGTACTTATTCACTTTTTATTTTCTTAGAGTGTTGACTACATTCCTGTGACTTCCAAGCAACAGAGATGAGAACAGGTAGGGGCTGAAACTTCCAGTTTTGTTTAGAATTAAAAGAGAAGAGTAGGCTGGGCTGGCAGAGGAGATGGGATGATCAGACCAGCATAGTAGCTGAGACTGGCCAGGCCATTCAAGATACCCTTGTCTGGGACATATAGTCACTATACCCTACTGGTAAGCTATTGCATATGAATATGCAGGTAGAATGCAACGAAGACCCTGCCATAGTCTTTTACCAGTGCCTCATGTGGTTATGAAATTTGTGGTCTGGGCATGAAGTGTTCCTCTAAAGATGTCGCATGTTCAAGGGTTGATCCTTGGTGTGATATTTCAGGTGGGTCACTTTGAAAGGGATTGAATCATGAGGCCTCAGGTTTAATAAAGGGATAAAGGCATTGAAGAATTCGTAATTTATGGTATTATTGGGTTCTGGTAGAAACTAGAGGGTAGAGATTATGTGGAGAAAAATGGATATTGGAAGCATGTCCTTGAAGGTTCTACATGGTCCTGGTCCTTTCCTGTGTCTCTGCTTTCTGGCTACAATGATGTAAGCAGCCATCTATATCATATGCTTTTGCCATCATGATGTTCTTGCTTACCACATGTCCAATTGACTTGGGTCTGAAGCATCTGAAATCATGGACAAGATTTAAAACATTTGTCTTATTTCTCTCAGGTATTTGACTGTAGCCATGGCTATCTGACAACACAGACCTACAACTAGGATTTTGAAGAAGGGTTGGAGTTTGTGATAGATCTGTAACTGGAGGAAATGAATAAGGAGAAAAAATTGGTCAAAATTTGCCTCTGAAATTAATAGACTGATGGGTGAGGATAAATGAAGAACGATGAGTCAGGTATTTCAAGAACAATAGAAGAAATTGAGGTTGGGGAATATTAAACAAGACTCAGAGAGATGACTTGGGTTCAAGTGTTTGGGTTGGCAGTGGTCTGGGGAAAGTAGGTAAAAGGCAACAGGTAGCCACATGTAAAGATGTAAGAGTTCATTAGAAGGACATCTAGCTCCTTGGTTCTAGGAGAGGGTATGGACCAAGGAATGGAGTAAAGCTAAGTCTTGAGGAATAGGGAACAAGTTATGGATGGCTTTAGAGTGCCCAAACTGGGCCCAATATCACAGAAGCAGATTGTTCAAGGCCAGAGTGCTCATCTAGGAGCAAGGTTAACTATAAGGTTAACCTTGAGCCCATGATCACTGTGAGCTCTCACAGCTCATGTCTCTGAGGATGCTGGTAACCCCGTATTATGTAGAGAAATGAGTCTGCGATTTGAGCGACTCTAACTTCTGTTGTTGCCATGGTGTAGAGAGCTCAACCTCCTGTGTGGGAGCTATGACTTGCTATACTCTTATCTAGGATCTACTGTACTAGATCTGAGCATTCTAGTCAACCAAGAGCTTAGAATTCATAAAGAGGAGGGGGGAGCTGCTTAAAGCTGAGGTCATCTGTGGAGGTTTTGTGGAAGAGATGGGCCTCACATATAAACTCTGTGTAAACTCTCTAGTTCTCAAAGACTGAGACTGGCAATCAGATCATAACATAGACTAAGCACTAAATATGAAAAACAAATGTTGAGTTCTCCAAAACTTAAAATTTTTGAGTCCCTACTTAATGCTGTAAGAAGAAAATTCGATCCCTGACCTTAACTAACAGGTCACAGAAAAAAAAATGTTGGCACACTGAAACCACTGCACAAAATTGTATTCTGCCCACATGTACAAGGAATATATGAAACACAAACAAATCTTCAGTTTTTTTCTTGAGCCCCATCCCCAAGATATCTCATTATGTTATATGCAAATATTCCAAGATGTCGAAGAATCCAAAATCAGAATCACTTTTGGCCTCATTCCAGATGTTTTAGTAAAAGATCTCACCTGTTCCTGGAGACACCTTCAGCCACTCACATTGGCAGCCTTCAGAAAACTCATTAAATTCCCTGTTAGAGGACTCATTTTCCTCATTTATGAAGTGAGAGTTTGAATTAAGCAATTTTTAGAATCACTCTCTTGTTTTGCCTATCGTGACATGTCTTCATTTCTCCTTATTGATACACTTGAGTATGTCACTCACAATCTTTTACAATTCCTGCTTTAATGTTTGCTTTTCCAGGTCTCAGAGAGGAGAGGATTTGTCTCCTTTTCATATCAGCAATATGACAGAAACATTGTCACATAGGGGGCACTCAATACATATTTATTAAATAAATGAGTGAGCAGCCACTATTCTTTGATATCTGTCTCTTGGTTTGAGACCTGGGGCCACCAGGAGAGCCAAAATTTCTTCCATACCTCCATCCCTACCACTGTGTTTTATAGTATCTGAACTCTCTTTCTTAGGGCAGATGAATTTTAAGAGATTTAAGTTCTCTTCCAAGCACTGTAAATGCAGATGCAGATAACCCATGGCTTACATTAGATAGCTGCTGAGGACACTGGGCCTGAGAAAAGTAACTTATGTGGCATATCCTCTTCTGGTAGGAAGGGGAAGGGCCCTGGGATGTGCTGTCACTAGGCCTAGTCCTACTTCCAGCATTAGGAACAGTGTGTCTAGTCCCAGTGGCAGCAAAGCATGCCCCTTCACTGTTCCTATGTACTCCTGGCCACTGGCAGCCATAGGGATTCAGCCTTCACTGGGGTTTCCAGAGCCTGAACTGGATTACAGTGTAGAGCATTATTCTGCTTAGAATTCAAGTCAAAACAAATGATCAGACTTTTACCTTTGGTGGCCCTTGTTCTGCCAGTAGGGAAATTTCAGGTTTTGCATCAGTGACTAGATCCCTTTGTCTCCTTTGTGTTCTGTCCTCTTCTGTTTTCTGGAAAAGCATCATGTCTCCATTTCCAATTTTTATCCTTGGGAGCAATACTTTGATAAGGCAGGTTCCCTGAAGTACTGGCCTCCTGAGTTGGCTACTTGATAAATGTTACCAACTTCTTTCTCCAAGTATTGATTATTATACTCCAACTCTGCATTTTAGGGGCAAAGAAAGATTGGCCAAGGTGAGGAAGGATGGCACCTTTTTCAAGAAAGAAGAAAGTGAAATAATGTTACTGCTATAATGATTTTTGGAGACTAGCCAGCTAGATATTTAGTACCTATAGTCATTGTATTTTGTGATTTGTGGGTGGCTAGGAAACTGATCAATGAGTCCTGGCCATTCTGTCTTCCTCCTCTGTTTTTGTTTCCTTTTCCTTTCCCATTCCTATCTGACTTCCTGTGGGAACTATATTAGTTACTGTGGTGGTTTGAATATGCTTGGCCCATGGGAAGTGGCATTATTAGGAGGTGTGGCCTTGTTGGAATAGGTGTGGCCTTGTTGGATGAAGCTTATAAATTTGCCTTGGTCATGGTATCTCTTCATGGCAATGAAACTGTAACAGTTATTTTTCTATTGCAGTGATAAAACATCATGGCCAAGGCACCTTATAGATGAACTCAGTTTGGCTCATCTTTCCAAAGGGTAAGATTCCATAATGGCAGAGCAGAGGCCATAGGCATGGAAGAAGGAGCAGGAAGTTGAGTGCTTCTCCCCTTGAACCATAAGTACAGAGTATAGAGAATAAAGTTCAAGTAGGGCAAGCCATAGGCTCTCAAAGACCCATGCCAAGAGATGTATTTCCCCATTAATGCCACACCCACCTTCTCAAATAGTACACTAACTGGGAACCCAAAGTTCAAATATGTCCTGTGAAGGACATTCTTACTCAAGCTATTACTGGAAACTTGTCTATTCATTTCCTTTCATTAGTATCTCTACTTCCCAGTCATAGGCATCCTCTGGCCCCTTCACTTCCATCTTATTTATGGTCTATAAGTTTCTTCCTGACTCATTCAGCCTTCATTTGTTTTTTAGACTTTGTTTAATCAACCATTGGCAAATTTGTGACTACCTTGGGAAGTTGTGCCCTGATATCCAAACTGACCATACCCTCTTTATTAAAAATATGTGATGCATTTCTATTGTATTCATTTTCTCTTCACTATGACTTCAGGGAAAGTTCTACTAGTTTGATTTTCTAGATGAACAAACTGAAGGGGTTGTTAGTAACTTCTCAAAGTCAACCTACTTATAAACACAAGTCTAGGCTCTGTATCCAGAGGTCCCAAGCTTAACACATTTACTGCTGGGTAACAGTTGGCAACAGCCACGAAAATAATAAAACCAGGACCAGTCAAGAATTTTCAGTTAGAGTAACTGTGAAACCTGAGTAGCAATTTCTACTGGTGAATTAAGGCCCAGAAGGTTACTTCTTGTGTATGCTGGGCATTTCCCTGGTATATAGGTAGGGTTGCAAGAGTCAGGAGCCTCTACTGTCCTACTATATTGGTAAAATTTTTGTCAATGTGACTCAGGCTGGAGTCATATGGTAAAAGGCAACCACAACTAGTAGATGCCCTCAGATTAGCTTTCGTGTAAATCTGTGAGAGCATTTTATTTGTTTAATGACTGATGTGGGAGGGTCCAGCCTACTCTGGGCTGTGTCACTCCTGGGAAGCTGGTCCTGGGAGGTATAAGAAAGGTTATTGAACATGAACTTGAAAAGCAACCCAGTAAGCAATGTTCCTCCATGGCCTCTGCTTCAGTTCCTGCCTTGTGTTCCTGCCCTGACTACTTTTAATGATTGACTATACTGTACAAGATGAAATAAACTCATTTCTTCCCAAGTTGTTTTTGATCATAGTGTTTGTCTCAGCAATAAAGAGCAAACTAGAACATTTGTCTTGGCACAGTGGAGGGAGCTTGATGTCAGAAAGGGGAGGGGAAGATGACCTGGCCAGCAGGCATCTCAGTTAGCAAATGCTTTTGAGCAGTTGGATTCATTACTTCAGATTAATTAGGGACTGGGAGTGAGGCTGGATAGAATGCTTTAATTGCACAATGGAAAAGCCAACCTCCTGGCCTCTGAGATGCACGAAGCTCCTGAGGCTGCAGTCTCCAACCCTCTTTTCTCCTACGTAATCTTCTCTTGAATTCATGAACCTAAGTTTTGCAAGCCCAGCAGAAAGGTAACTTCCTTTAATGTCTTTTCCTGTAGCATTTGGCCATTTAAACCAGGCCCCCTTGAAAGTGGGCTGTGATTGAGCCTAGCTTTCATTTCAAAGAGTCATTTTAAATGTTCTCAGTGTTCGAGTTCTATGCAACACTTTCACTAATGGCCATTTAGTCACAGGCACACTGTCCCACAGGCAGAGGGTTAGGCCTGACTTTAGCATAGACTCTGAAGGGTCACAGCTTAAATGCTTACACCAGAAATAAGAAAAACATTAGAACCAGACCAACTCAGGTGAGAATCCTAACTTTGTTGCTTACGTGCTGTGATCTCTTGCTTCCCAAACCACTGATTCTCAACTGTAAATAGAGAAAATAATACCAATCTTAGGGGTGGTATGGGAAGAATGAGATACCACATGTGAAGTGCTTTGGCCTCCAACTATCCAAAGCCCCTTTGCTATCTCCTACCCCTTTGGAGCCAAACCGACTTAGAAAATTCATTTGGCCAGTATCTTCCAGCTCCAGTTACTTCTTCCACCTTTGCTCTCTTTCTTCCTTCTCGCTTTTCTTCTTAACTGTGCACACACACACACACATACCCCCTCCTACACACACACACACACCAAGTGCCTTTAGGATGTGGCAGCCAATCTGTGACAGCTTGATTCCATGACTTTGCTATTTGTGATTAACTTTCCTCTGCAATTTAAGACATAGATTGATAGTAGGTGGTCAGGGTACTGCCTGTGCCCTTAAAGTGACAGAGGTATACAATTCATGCCCTACTCCTAATTGTCATGCTAATTTATATGAATTATTTCACACTCTGCCATGCTTTGTAATAGCTTTAGAGCCCCTAATTATTAGCACATGCTAAGTCTGTACTAGTTGAGCCCCTATGCTTGCTACAGTTACCTTTATACTATGGAAAGCAAAGTTTACCTTGGGAGATGGTATCAGGGAGTTGTTTTGAAGGTATTTTCAAAGACTTAGGTCCATTGGCATCCTTTATAGGCTTGTCAGCAAGCCTCAGAGGTGACCCCAGACATGGGGGAAAACATGTAGTAAAGAAATACAAGAGAACAAGGACTACACTAAGTCTTTAAAACTATGTTTGTCAGATTGGATGAAGCCTCATTTCTTCACACATTTTTAGTCCTGTGGCTAGAAGACACTCAGTGAGCATGTCTAACCACAGAAGAAGCTCAGGAAATGTAATCTGCCCTTTCCTTTATGTGTGTATATGTATATGAATGTGAATGTATGTGAATGTGTGGTGTGGGTGGGGGATGCATATCAATATGCACATTCATATGGTAGTTTCTGTCACCTGACACAGACCAGTCACCTGGAAAGAGGGTATCTCAACTGAGGAATGGTGTCCATCAGATTGGCCTTTGGTCATGTCTGTGAGATATTTGCTGGATTGATTTTTAATATGAAAGGGCCTAGCCCAATTGAGGTAGTACCACACCTGGGTCGGTAGTCTTTAATTGTATAAGAAAGCCAGCTAAGCAAGCCAGTTCCTTCAGAGTTTTTTGCTTCAGCTCCTGCCTCCACGTCTTTCTTCAGAAGCCATACACACTGTTTGTGAGATAGGGTCATCGGAGTTTACTAAGTAGAATAGACTAGGTGACCAGAGTGTCCCACAGATTCTTCTGTCTCCACCTGCCCAGTACTAAAATTACAAACTATGCCATCACATACAGTGTGGGAGATAGGGTCTCTCTATGAAGCCCAGGTTTGCTTCAACTTGAAGTCATGTAAACAAAATTAACAACTTAGATCTTTGAAAGTTTTGTACAATGTATTTTGATCATGTGCATCCTGCAAGTCTTCCTAGTTCCACCCTATTCCTCAACTCTGTGTCTTTTTTTTTTTTTTGTAAAGACATCATATTGTTCAAATATTCTGGGATATGTGGTCTTCAACTGGGGAGTGATTGACTTATTAGTGACATCATTCTTAGAGAAAAGTGACTCTCCCTCTCACAGTAATTAACAATTACCAATAGTTCCATTGCTGGAGATGAGGTCTCATGCCTATCTTACGTTTGTCCCTATGCATGGATTTCATGTGTCTTGGGTTTGCTCAGGCCTTACATGTGCTATCATACATGCTTGGAGAGCATATGTGCAGTCTCCCTGTTGTTCTTAGAAAACTTTTTATTTTCCTGAAGTTATCTACCAGCTCTGATTCTTCACTCTTTCTGCTTTCTACTCCTGGATGGTCCCTGAGCCTTGGGTAGGAGCCACAGTTTCTGTATTCGCTTTAGAGATGAACATTCTGCATTCTCTTATTATCTAGGCCAGTTGTGAGCCTCTGTGTGTATTAATTTCCATCTATTGAAAACAGAGGTTTCTGTGATGATGATTGAGAGATGCATTGATCCATGAGTATAGTGATAAGTCATTAGGAGTCAGTTTAATACTATATTCATTTAGCAGCATGGTTTATCAATATCACTATTCTTCCCTAGGGGCTATGCCTGTCTAATCATAGGTTCTTAGCCCAATAATAGTCCCAGACATGGATTTTATCTTGTGAAGTGGTACTTAAATCCAACCAGAAAGTTGTTAGTTACTCCTGTGATGTTCATGCCACTATTGCAACAGTGCATGTGGCTTGTCAGTCGGACATGGCTGGCCAGGCTAGTCATTATTGTAGCTCACAGATAGGTAAGAATTATGATTACGTTTCCAGTAGCCTGTATATGACCTAGTACCATGACAGCTACCAAGAAAATGTCTCAATTTTCTATGAGTCAAGTATATGGTATCTTTAGCAACAGTGTCTTACTTCAACTTCTGGAGAGTAACCAAACACGATGATCGTAGTCTGTATTGTTTGGAGATCAATGAGGCCTTCCTGGCCAGCAACTCTAAACGAAATAACCCATTCCTGTTCATCTCTGGTGTTTTGTAGGGCATTGCTGCTCCATTATAGGGTAACTTCATTTAGTTATTTTTATGTATTTATATGTATTCTTTACAGTAGAAGAATTTTCTACAATATATAAAATATTTAAAGGTCCTTAGTGATATTTAACCTTCTCTCTATTTCTCCCCCTACTGTGTTATGTCCATCTTTCCCCAATTTAACCTTTCAATTATTTTTTAACCATTTAACCCTTAATATCAGTATATTCTATCTTGTCTCCCTTGGAAGACCCCCAAACCCCCATGACCACTTAGCAATTTCATGGCCTCTGTGGATATTCCAAAATTGGACACATGTATTTGAAGATTCAAAGCTAACATCCACAAGTGAAAGAAAGATAGTTGTAATGGTTGTCGTTCTGTGTCTCAGATACCTCATTCAGAGTAATTGTTTTTAGCTCTATCGATTTACCTATAATTTTATTTCCTTTTTTTGTCATTGAGTAAGATATCATGGTGTAAATATATCTACCATATGTTCATTGTGCACTCATTTATTGACGGATATCTAGGCTATTTCCAGCTCTTGACTATTGTGACTAGAGTAGCAATTAATATGAATGAGCAGGTATCCCTACAGTAGGGCATAGAGTTCTTTGGGTACACCCTTAAGGATGTTACAGATCATGTGGTATAGGTTTATTTGAGCCTTCTTGCCTTATCCTCCTAAATGCTGGTATTTTCAGCCTTTGTCATAAGTCTAGCTAGAACTTTATACCTTTTAGCCTAAAATCAAACTCAGGAAAAATTTTAAACAAGATATAATAATTATAGCAATTAAAAATCCAAATCTAACATGAACTAATAAGCTAGGGACTATGTGTGCTAGCTGAGTCTTTTAAAATATTTTTCAATCAAATAACTGAAAAAAATCTGCATGTAAACACAGCAGAATGCAAAAAAATTATGAATTATTACTATTTAAAAATTGATCTTCAAGTAAAAACCTGCTGATGAGCATTGTTATAGTCCTGGACAGCTTGGCTAAAAGTCACTTCCCTTAGTTTTAGTGAGGAAAAGGTTGAGACAGTTTAGTATTTCTTAATAGGATATGGTATGTGATATGATATGCAATTTTTATCTGATTCTTTCTGTAATTATTCTAAATAATTATAGTGACTACAATAAGAACAAATTCATTTTGGTCATTCAATTTTTACTATTTTCTGGGCTCATATTAGTGAGCTTAGGAACCTAAAGTCTTTACTAGCATATGGAACTGATTGTGCCCCATCCTTCAAAGACAGTTTTGTTGGTCTTTCTTAAATTAATAAATGTCTCATTTTAGTCCTTTAGTTAGAACTATCACTGGCTTACTAAAATCTTCTCTCTGGTCCAAGGGGAATAATAAAATCCTTGTATGCTTTTCTTACTAAATCAAGAGAACATAACTTCAATTCCTCTGTTTTCTCCGTTGAGTTCACCAATTACTCTGCATATAATGACTGTGGTTAATTAATAGTTTCCCCACAGCTGGTTCCCTCTAGACACATTTAACAATTGCTTCCTTGTAGAAGCTGCCTAGATCCAGAGTTGGACGTAACAATAACTCCTCACCATAGAGCAGAGCATGTTCCTACTGCTTAGCTTTATCATGAATGATGGGGTTGGCTCACTGGCTTTGTGGATCTGTGGGTTGGCGGCACCATGTGCAGATATCCTGTACGTGTAAGCCAAAAAGATGGTGGTAAAGTTTCTTCTCAACCCTTATTTATTTCTTTGATAGTTATTCATATTTCCGTTTCACCTTTTCATTTGCAACCTTTCACTTTTGTATTTAATAATCATTTTATTTGTTTATATTTCAAATGTTTTCCCTCTTCCCAGTCTCCTGTTCAGAAACTCCTCCCTCCTCCTTTGCTTCTAAAAGGGTGCTCCCCCACCCACCCACTCCTGCCTCACCCCTTTAACTGGGGCAACAAGCCTCCACAGGACTAAGTGCCTCCCCTCTCACTGATACCAGATAAGGTAGTTCTTTGCTACAAATGTAGCTAGAGCCATGGACCAGCTGAAGTTGTTTATTAGCTGTAGGAGTTCTCTGGTAGAATTTTTGGGATAGCTTATGTATGCTATCATATCATCTGTAAATAGTTATACCTTGACTTCTTCCTTTCCGATTTGTATCCCTTTGATCTTAATAGTGCCATTCCATATGGGCCTTTAGGGGGCATTTTATTCAAACCACCACACCCTGTTTTGAATTCTCTGCAAATCTCAGATGCACAGAATTTAATTATCTAGGTATTAGTACATCTCTCATTTTCATCATGTTTTAGAAATGTGAATATGAATAATATAATGGAAGCCTGACATGGCTGTCGCCTGAGAGGCTCTGCCAGAGTCTGACAAATACAGAGGCAGATTCTTGCAGCTAACTATTGGATTGAGTGCAGGGTCCCTGATGGAGGAGTTGGAGAAAGCACTGAAGGAGCTGAGAGGGTTTACAGCCCTATGGGGTATGGGGGAGCAATAGTGTCAACTGGCCATACTCCCCAGAGCTCCAGGGAACTGTACCACCAACCAAAGAGTACACATGGAGGGACCCATAGCTCTGGTCGCATATGTGGCAGAGGATGGCCTTGTTGGACATAAGTGGGAGGAACAGCCCTTGGACCTGAGGGGGTTCGATACCCCAGTGTAGGGCGGGAAGGCAGTAGTGGATGGGTAGATGGGGGAGTACCCTCATAGAGGCAGGAGGATGGGGGTTGGGATATGGGGTTCTGGAGACATGGAAAGGGGATAACATTTGAAATGTAAAGAAAGAAAATATCCAATAAAAGAAAAAATCCTACTAATGCAAATAAAAGTTCAGCTACTCATATATGATCCCATTAGTTACCCATTCACCTGCATTTCTGGCTTCCTCTGCCTGAGACAAACCACTCCTGAATTTCTATGGTTTTGCTTTCTCTTGAGAGCTATTTCCATTCACTTCTATTTGGTTCTCCAAAAGAAACCTCCCTCTCTTTAGTTGTTTATCTCAGGTACTTTATCATAGGGACGGAAATATGACTAACACAGCTTCTTAGTTAAGACTGGACTGCTAAAGTTTGTCCACATTGCTACAAATTAGCAGTTTGTTTCCTTGATCTGCTTATAATATTCTGTCATGTGTCTATCCTAAGCTTCCTTCATCTATTCTCCCACAAACAATGGCACATCTTGACTTTTTTGGTCATGATAAACAGTGATGCTATAAAATAAATGTCTTTATATGTATTTCATGTTGCACGTGCTCATTTTTCTTTTGTGCATATCATTGGGGTAAAATTGCTGGGTTGTAAGGTATGCGAAGAGCTAAGTTTAGGAAATGTCACTAAAGCACTTTCCAGAGCAGTTGTAGTAATTTAGTGCATCAGTCCTGGTAGCAATAGGATCTTGTAGATTTACATCATTTCCAATACTCAATGTTGTCAAATTTTACATGTTTTCTACTCAGTTAATATGAAATGGTTTCTTGCTTCAGCTTTCATTTTCGTTTTTATAATTAAACACATCTTCTTGTGTTTCTTGTCCATATATTTATTCAGTAAAATATTTATATGTACATTTTTCTATTTTTCTAATGGGTTGTTTGTGCCTTTTCTATTGATTTAAAAGTCTCTTTATTTTCTATACATGATTATTGTTCTTCTCTGAGCCTTATAAATATCTGATCTCAGTATGTATCTTTTGATATTTTATTTTCCTTGGAGAATAAGTTGAAGAAAATGTTGTCAGAATATTTTATTTTGTATTATACTCTATCACTCTCCATTTATTTAATTATTAAAAATATCTAGTCAAATATTAAATATGTCTTTGTGATCCTGCTTATCTTTCATAAAATTAATTTCCAGACATTTACTGATGGTCTTGGGGATATTTCTTTGAAAGGATGCCAGATCTTGTTGTTACTAGGCACATTACAGATTGGTCTTATGGCTCACTATGTTGTTAAATTTCTCTTCTATATGCAGTTTATTTGTCAACTCTTCCAGCTTGCCTATTTATAGATTTGTCATTTATAAATCCTTATAAGCCGAACTTCTGCATTTACTTCATTAGTGCAGATTTGTAGTACAATCTGGAATATAAGTGTTCATTGCAAATTTTCCGTCATTATAAACATTATGCAAGGTTGCATTTTCTGAGACTTTAGAATATATTGATAATTTTCATGTAATTAAGAAGTTACTGCGTATTATTAACTTAATGAGAATTAATGAAGTGGGGGTCTTGGATTTAATCGAATTTCCCCTTATATTTACTAAAAAATGATTTCTACTGCCACCTTCTTAATTTGGAGATTTACACGTTTTGATTTTTAAAAGAATTATCTCATCTTTGCAAACCTGAGATTAAGCCATTTTCCAGGTGTATTGGGTTATAAATATGTTTTTTTGGTCATTATATTTTTAATATTTTAAAAGAATATTTATTTATTTATAGTTGTATTTAAAATACAATGGCTTGAATGTCTCCTCTCTTGGAACATTTTTGTGTGGTTTGAATATTAGAACTATTCTTTCCTTATAGAAAATTAGAGAAATATTTTCTTTTTTCTTTTCTTTTTTTTTTTTTTTTAAAGATTTATTTATTTATTTTATTATGAGTACACTGTAGCTGTCTTCGGACACACCAGAAGAGGGCATCCAATCTCTTTATGGATGGTTGTGAGCCACCATGTGGTTGCTGGGATTTGAACTCACGACCTCTGGAAGAGCAGTCTGTGCTCTTAACCACTGAGCCATCTCTCCAGCCCCTCTTTTTTCTTTTCTATTTTGGGAAGTGTTTGCATAATAATGGCAAAGTCTATTACTTAGATGATGGGAAAATTTAAAAATAGGCCATGATTCTAAAATTAAATGGATTTTATTTTTGAAAATTTGGTGATGCATGTATACAATCTATTGCATCCATACCCATATCCATATTACTCCCTTTTAACCCCCTTTCACTCTTTATGATTTTTAAAAACTGAAGAGTGATATGTATTTAATGGTAACTTTCCATTCTCTCCTCTCTTAGCCCCCACCATTCATCACTGAATTGTTTTTATGACTTTGACTCTTCTAAATACAAATACAAATGAAACCGTATTGTTTTTTTTTTTTGTTTTTTTTTTTGGTGGCTAGTTTATTTTATCTTTTGAAAAAAATTCCCAGATAAAATCCATGCTTTAATGCATGTCAGATTTTTTTCTTCTTTACATTGAACAGTATTCTAGATACAGCTATCATACTCCCCTTGTCCAATTATTTTTCCTTCTAAAGCGTAGTGTTTTTAATTACTATTAGTAATGTAGCTATGAAGTTGAGTATATCCTTTGATTGTTTTGTTTCTGAAGTCTTTCTGTAGATTTCCCTCTTTTCACTCAAAAGAAAAAAAAATCTTTTCCTGTATCATTCATCTCTCCTTTTAAGTGGTCAAAATTTTCTCAGATACCAAATGAAGCTTCCAATACCAGGATTGGGTTGCATCAAACTGAGTTTTTGGCCAAAGTGGTCCCATGGAAATTCCCTAACAACCTAGGCTGTTGCCAAGATTATGGATTGCTCTCCACAAACTAACATTAAGGACCCATTGGTGAAGCCAACCCCTAAACAACTCCTTGAATATGGAGAAGTCAGCCGGGTCCTACAGAGCCTTCCTTCATCATTACATTCTAGCATCTTTGGTATAGGACAGTATTCTCTAAGCTTGCAAAAGAGAAACATAAATATCAAACCAACCACAATCCTATTATCTACAATGGTGTCTTGTCTGCAGTGTATTCTAGGGCAGTGGTAGCACGAAGCTTGTGGAAGTAACCAGCCTACATAAAATTTGACTTATGGTCCTCTCCACAAGTTGGAACCCATACTTGCACTGCTTGGATGACCAAGAACCTGAAAGTAAATAGCCCATGGACCTAGGATTAAAACCAAATATTACTGTTCTAAAGGAAATAGCAATAATATGACTCCTAATTACATTCTGCTATACTCATAGGGTAGTGTCTTGCTCAACCATCATCAGAGAAGATTCCTCCTAAAGTAGATGGGAACCAATATAGAGATCCACAGTCAAACATTACGCAGAGAGCGATAGATATTGAAACAGTACTAAGCAAGATATCTCTATCAAATCCCTTTCCTTGGAGCTCAGAGAACCCTGCAAAAGAAGAAGCAGGAAGAGCACAAGAGAAAGAGGGTAGGAAGGACACCAGGAAATGAAGGCCCTCTAAAATCACCATGATGTATAAATAGATGAAGACAGAGACTGAGGCAGTGTGCACGGGCCCTGCACAGGTCTGCACTAGATGCCCTGGAGCTGAAATGAGAAGTGGACACACACTCCATCCATAGCCCAGGAGCAATCTCCAGTTAATAAAACTTGCAAATGAAAATTTAGTTTCCTCCCACAGAGTCTCACTGGGAAGGTAAACTATTCTTAAGGGTAGGCTGCATGCCCAGCAGCAGATGGTTAAGGGAAAACAAACTCGATGGCAGCTTTGAAGGATCTTTGTCTTACAAGGCTGTGTCAGGCCTTTTCAATTGTTTTGTAGTTTTGATTTTATCATATTATTTTTTATTTTTACTTTTATTTTTCTTCTCTCTTTTTAACCTCACAGATCCTTTGGATATGTATTATGACTTCCATAAGTTTCTAGTTTAGTCTTAATATATGCTTCATGAATGTGAGAGCAAGTGGGTCTTTGTTTCTTGTGCCTTCTTTGGGCTCTTTTTATTTCTGTTTTTTTTTTTTTATCCAATTCTGATGTGCTAGTGTTTCTATTATTGTATCATATTATATTAGTAGCCATTAGAAGCCTGTTTGTTTTCTAATGAGAATAAGAATAAGAAAGGGGGTAGATGTGGATGGGAAAGGGGGTGGGGAAGAACTGGGAAGAATAAAGGGGGGAAACAAAATAAGGATATATTATGTGAGAAAAATAATTTTGAACAAGTCAGTTTCTGATTTTGATCACTTACTCCAGTGATATCTTTGCAATTTGTTGAGTTCTCCTAATATTTTTATCATCTTTTTCTTTTTATTTGGTAATTTTAGTTTATTTTTATGTCCATTAAGATGAAAATGCCCATAGCTTACATTATGTTCAAACTAATAAACAAATACAGTGAAGTAACAGAATAAAAATAAGCTCATAAAGCTTGGTAGCAAGAGCCTATACTAACAATGAATATTCTAAAAATGAAATTGAAAGTAGTATTTACAGCAGGCATGAAAACCCATACAGAATGCTTAGGAATAAATGTAACAAAAGGTATTAGACACCATATACTAAAAACTATAAAATGTTAATGAAGAAGCCTAAGAAGGCATATAAATGGGAAATACTCATGCACAAAATCTACAAGAATCTTATTAGATATTCACAACACACAAAGCAACTGACATGTTCAGTGAAACTCTTATTAAAATTTCAATGCAATTTCTCATAATTTTTCAACAATTCTGAAGTTTGTATGGAACCACAACACAGCCATGCCTAGCTAAGGTAATTATGAGCTAAAGAAAGTGATGATACAGGCATTCCACTATCTGGTGTTAAGCTATCCTATAAATTAAAACAGCATAGGACAGCCATAAAAATAGGCTTGCTGGTCAGTGAAATAAAGAGTCAAGGAATGAGCTCATACATATATGGTGAATTAAACTCTGAGAAACTAGTTAAGAAAGCATCACAAGAACAGAAATTAGTGCTGTCTAAATCTCTATGACCAAGGGCTAGGGAGATGGCACATAGAGTAAAAGTAAACTAAACTAAGCCTGACAACTGAAGTTCTATTCCAAGGACACACACTATTGAAGGAGAGAATCAATTCTCACTAGGTGATTCCTCTGACCTCCACATGAGTACGCACACATATGTGCACACACCACCACCACACACACACACACACACACACACACACACAAATGTATTAAGAAAATATTTAAAAATGTCTCTCCATAGGCAGATCTCAACTTAGAGTAGACTAAAGACTTAAACATGAATGAGAGCTAACACTCTAAAAACTACTAGAAGAAAATACAGAGAAAATTAATATTTTAATTTAGCTTCCAGAGTTTCATAAGTTACAAAGACAAAAATAGACAGATGGGATTATATCAAAATAAAGTACATCCTTACAACAACAAAGGAAACAGTAAAATGAAGAGAGTGAATTGTAACTTGTGTTTTCAGATCATGTCTATACATACACATATGGTAAAGCTTTGAAATCTAGCGTATGTAAAGAATTCAACTTTATAGAAAGAAAAAAGTCTGCATAAGTAAGGGCCTTGAGTCCGTATGAATCAATAAGAAGATAAAGAAACAACCATCAACTGTATGACCCAAAGCTTAACATCACTAATAATTGAAGAAGTAAGCATTAAGACCATAACAGATGTGACCTTCTACCTGCTAGTGACTAAGAGGTCAAAACAGAGGTGTTTGGTGAGGGTGTGGCAAGAGGGAGCCCTTTTATAATCTTGGTAGTGTAAATTACAGTATGTTACAGCCACACAGGAAAACTGCACTACGGTTCCTCAGAGAGCTAAAAACAAAATTATATTTTCTAACAGCCTTATTTTGGGTTTCCCCAGGAGAGCTTACGGTATGAATTAAGATCTAATTTCATCCTGCCTACAGATAACTAGTTTTTAGAAGTTTCTTATTACATTAATTTATTTGTGTCTGTGTCGTGTGTGTGTGTGTATGTGTGTGTGTGTGAGTGTGTGTGTATTTACATACATGTGAAGGCTGAGTGCCCATAAGATTTGAAATCAGCACCTATATGCATGAAATCAGCTAGGTGTTTATGAGTGAGCAATAGAAAAGAAAAATTCCCTTTATGTACATATGGGTTACTATTTACTCTTACAAAGTAAAACTTTATCATTTGTAGTAACATAGTTGGAATGTGGGAAACATTACAGTAAGTGAAGTAAATCATACACAAAATGTCAGTTACTGTGTATATTCTTATTTCTAAGTGGAATATAAATCCATCTAACTGTTTGGAGCCCTGAGGAGAATACTGATTACCAGAAATTGTGTAAGATTAAGGGGTTATGATCAAATGAATTTGTTGTTTCCTTTGTGGAATTTTGATATCTATTCAAACACAATTAACTTTGCATTGAACATTTCAAAACTGCCAAGATAGACAGACATATTAGGTGATGGGTATGTTAATGACTTTAGTTTAATTATTTCATAAGATGTGTGTAAGTCAAAACATCAGTTTATACTCCACAAATGTACATGATTTTCTAATTCATAATTAAAAATAAAAAATTTGAGTCTTATAACTATTTTCTATTTATTTATATTTCAAATTTTGTCCTCCTTCCTGGTCTCCTCTACTCTGCAAACTCCCTCCTCCTCTCCCTTTTGCCTCTAAGAGGGTGCTCACCCCATTCATCCACTCTTGCCTCATCCCTCTAGCATCCCCCTTTGCTGGGACATCAAGCCTCCACAGGACCAAGCACCTCCTCTTCCATTGATGCCAGATAAAGCAGTCCCCGGCTATGTATGTAGCAGGAGCTATGGACTGGCCCATGTATACTCTTTGGTTGGTGGTTTAGTCCCTGGGAACTCTGAGGGGGTCTGGTTAGTTGATATTGTTCTTCCTATGGGGTTGCAATCCCCCTTCAGCTCCTTTCAGTCTTTCCCCTAACTCTTCCATTGGGGTACCTGGGCTCAGTCCTGGGCTGTGAGTATCTGCGTCTCTTAGGTGTTGGTAGAGCCTCTCAGAGGACAGCCATATTAAGCTCCTGTCTGCAAGCATTTCTTGGCATTAGTAATAGTGTTGGGGTTTGGTGTCTGCAGAAGGGATGGATCCCAAGGTGGAGTGGTCTTTGGAAACTAAGCACAATATACTTTGAAGTTTTGAAATTGTGGGACTGTTACTATTCAACTTAAATGGTTTGGTGTTAGAATTATAATCTAGGCCATGATGGAACTTTGCATATAACGTCACCCATCATTGAACATAAACACTACACAATTGTTACCCTTCTCTAGATATCTATTGAGTCAAGTTGGCTGTGCTGTTCACATTACCTATTCCTTGATAAGTTCTCTCTACTTGTCTTTTCAATATTTATCGAAAAGAGAAGTGTATTGGAATCTCCTACTGCAGTGGTTCTTAACTTTTCTGACACTTTTACCCTGTAATACAGTTCTTTGTGATGATCCCAATCATAATGTTATCCTTTCGCTACTTTATCACTGTAATTTTGCTACTTTTATGAATCATAATGTAAGTATCTAATATGCAGGATATCTGATATGAGACACTCAAAGGGGTCAAGATCCACAGACTAAAAACTACTGTCCTATTGCATAGATAACCTACAAACAGTTTTGCGAAGTCTATAATTTTTCCTTTGAATATGTTGAGACTATTTTACTAGGCTAATAGTTTTAGAATTTACTGAACAGTTTTAGTGAATTGAAACTTTTACCAATATAAAGATGTATTCTTTATCCATAATCATATATTCTGATTATTTTATTCTATACCTGGTAAAATATACCTGGTATATTTTCTTCATGGTTCTGATTTTTCAATATTTTTTCAGTTTGTGTAATAATGATAACAAAGCTTAATAATTTCCATAGTTGTCTCTGTTTATAATATTTTATTTGTTCAGTTTTTTCTGTTTATGAAAACTTTGATCACTTTATTTCATACACTTTTTATAACTTGTTGTTGACTTAACTTTCTTTATTCATGTGCTTTATTCCACATGGACTTCTACATGTGAACCTTTCTGCAGAACTGTGGGGCTTTGCATATCTATGATATTGTTCTACTCTTAGACTTGAAAAAACCTATTGAATGCATGTAACTCTCTGTCTTATCTTCTTTTTCCTGAATATTTTAAAGTAATTTCCTTTTCTCCTGAATTTGCTGGATTTTTTTCTTGGAATAAAACTTGTATTACTCAAATGATTGCTTTTTGAATGATACAGCCTTTTCTCTCTGTGAGTTTTTATGCTTCCTACATGTCTGTCTACAGTAGACCTCCTTATCCATGGGGTTTGTTCTAAGACCACCAGTGAATGTTCAAATCTCAGATTGTATAGAAACTTTTAAGGACAAACATTCCTTTCTATATGTGTTTTCCTTTTCCTAAAGGAGAATTCTCTTGAAAAAGTTTTCCAGCACTTAAACTTCTATTCTCCATCTCTTTTAATTTGTAAACAGTATGTACTATTAAATTTCATTTTTAGGCGCATCCTCTCCCACTGAGGCTAGACATGGCAGCCATGAAAACTGACTTGCCTGTCTGCTTCATATGTGCTAGTGACCTTGTTCCAGCCAATGTATACACTTTGGTTGGTGGCTCAGATTCGGAGAGCTCCGGGGGATCTGGGTTTGCTTCTCTTTCAGTTCACTGCTGAGACCTTCAGAGAGGACAGTTATGATAGGCACCTGTCTCCAAGCATAACAGTATCTTTAATAATGTCAGGGACTGGTGCTTGCCCATAGGATGGGTCTCAAGTTGGGCAGGTTATTTATTGGCTTTTCCTTTGGGGTCTGCTCTATCCTTGCATTTTTTTAAATTATCTTTAATCATTTTTACAGTCCAGTTGTTATCCCCCTCCTGATCCATTTTCAGACAGTTCCTCCTCCCATTTTTCCTCCCTCATCTCCAAGAGGATGTCTCTACACACCATACACCCCCAAATCTCACCAGGCCTTCCCACTTTCTAGAGTCTCAAATCTTTCGAGGGTTAGGTGTGTCTTCTCTCACTGAGGACAGACCAGGCAGTCCTCTGCTGTATATGTGTCAGGGGCCTCCGACCAGCTCATGTATACTGCCTGGTTGGTGGCTCAGTGTCTGAAATATCTCAGGGGTCTTAGTTAGTTGAAACTGCTGGTTTTCTTTTCTTTTCTTTTCTTTCTTTCTTTTTTTTTTGGGGGGGGGGTTTAGAGACAGGGTTTCTCTGTGTAGTCCTGGCTGTCCTGGAACTCACTCTGTAGACTCTGCCTCTAGCTCAGAAATCCCCCTGCCTGCCTCTGCCTCCCAAGTGCTGGGATTAAAGGCTTGCGCCACCACTGCCCTGGTTTTCTTATGCAAAGTTCTTTCAAGTTCTTCCAGCCTTTCCCTAATTCAACTACAGAGGCCCAGGCTTCTGTCCATTGGTTGGGCGTAAGTATCTGCTTCTGTTTTGGTCAGCTGCTTGTTAGTCACATCTTAGGGCAGCCATGCTAGGCTCCAGTCTGTAAGCACGCTATAGCTTCAGTAATAGTGTCAGGCCTTAGAACCTCCCCTTGAGATGGATCCCATTTTAGGCCAGTCACTGGACCTCCTTTCCCTCAGTCTCTTCTCTATTTTTGTCCCTGAAGTTCTTTTAGACAAGAAAAATTCTGAGTCAGTTTTTAACTGTGGTATGGCAACCCCATCCGTCCACTTGATATCCTGTCTTTCTACTGGAGGTGGACTCTAGAAGTTCTCTCTCCCCACTGTTGGGCATTTCATCTAAAGTCCCTCCCTTTAAGTCCTAAGAGTCTGCCACCCCTCAGGTCTCTGGTGCATAACAGGACAGGATCCTGGAGGTAGGAGCTTATGCAAAAGCCATGGAGAGTGCTGCTTATTGGCTTGTTTACCCTGGCTTTCTCAGCCTGCTTTCTTCTAGAACCCAGGGATGGCCCCACCCTCAATGGGCTAGGCACACCCTCATTGATCACAAATTAAGAAATATCTGATAACTGGATGTCATGGAGGCATTTCCTCAACAGAGGCTCCTTCCTCTCTGATGACTCTAGCTTACATTAACTTGCATTTCTTTTAGACAGGGCAAATTTTGGGTGAAAGTTTTGTGAGTGAGTTGGTGTCCTTATCCTTCCACTGGGAGTCCTGCTTGTCTACTGGAGGTGGCCTCTTCAGGTTCCATGTCCCCAGTGTTAGGCTCTTGCCTAAGGTCACACACATACATTGACTTCTGGGAGCCTCCCCTATCCCACATCTCTGAGACTTCCTAAAAATTCCCCCTACCTCCAATCCCAAGCAGCTTCAGATTTCCTTTCATTCTCCTGGCCCTCTAGACCTCTCTCCTGTCTCTTCCAGCACCTGATCCTGTCTCTGGATTCTCCTCTTTTTCTTTCTTATCCTATAGTTCCCTTCTTCTCTCCCTTGCCCTCCCTCTGTCTCCTATAAATGCTTTGTGTCCCCTTCTAAGTGTGATTCAAGAATCCTCGCTTGGACCTTCCACCAAGTCTGCCTATAAGCTGCCATGTTTCCCACTATGATGGTAATAAATTAAGTCTCTGAAACTGTAAGTAAGCCCCAATTAAATGATTTCCTACTGGGCGGTGGTGGCCTTTAATCCCAGCACTTGGGAGGCAGAGGAAGGCAGATGGATTTCTGAGTTCGAGAGTTCTAGGCTAGCCTGGTCTACAGAGTGAGTTCCAGGACAGCCAGGGCTACACAGAGAAACCCTGTCTCGAAAAACCAAAACAACAAAAAAAATGATTTCCTTTAGATGAGTTGCCTTAGTCCTAGCATTTCTTCATAGCAACAAAACCCAAACTAAAACAACAACAACAATTATCTTTCCAGAGATTTCTCCAATCTGTTTTTCCAAATCATAAGTTGTTTTCTTAGCTCAATTCCTTCTGTTTCTTGGTTCTTTTATCATTTAGCATCATCGATCTACTTTATAGCAAATGATTGATATTTTTATTTTATAATATTTATTCCTGTTTAAATGGCTAAAGCCATCCCTACCTATCTTAAGGAAAAGTGTACAGAGTCTGGAATTGTAAGAAAGGATAAATGCAAGTCCTTCCTGTGTCCTAATGTGGCACTGTCTAGTCCCATTCAAAGATGACGTAACACTCTGGGAGAAGGAGCATTAATGCACTACTTTTATTTAATTAGAGTTCACACTGTTTACGTTATGTAAGTTATGACTTACCTCCCACACAATCAATAAATATAATTTCTGCCTACTGGAGAGTGGTTTTGAATAGCTTCAGTTTATTTTTCTTTAGCTCTAATTACATCAGCCAGTTTTGTGTCTGACTTAAACCTTCGTACTCCAGATATCTTTATTCCATTGGCTGTACACAAACAACTTCTCCAATTTTCACTTGGACTAACTTTATTATCTTGTTGGATTTACTGTAAATTTGAAATAAAATATGTGTTCACCCTGATTTTCATGAACCAGTTTTTAGAGCAGAATATTTTTTTGAACTTGTTTTAAAGATGTTTGTACTAATTTTATGTGGTTGAGTTTTTTCTTTTTACTTTACTTTTATAGCGCACTGAGGGTGTAGGCAGAGAAGCGGGTCTGGAGAAGGGCTCTCCTCATTTCTCTTACTACCAGCTGTTTCCTCAAGGTATCACAGAAAAGGCCTTTGTGCTACCCTCAGTTCATTGCTGGTGTGAAAGCCCAGCTGGTATGATCTGTCCCAAGGAGCTAGTGGGAAAGGGAAGGCGCCAGTGGAAAAGGAGCAGGGTAGAATACTATTCTTTCTTTTCTATTTACTCTCCACAGCCAAACTATGTATACCATATCCTTCAGAGTAGCTGCTGGCCTTGTCTTAGGGCAGGTACAGCCATCCATCAAGTTTAGTAACTTGGAATGGATCAGAATCAGCAATAGAGCTTACTTCCGGTCATAACCATCTTTGGAGACTGTGACTTCATCTTTGATATGGCTTTATGTCGCCTCTGATTTCCCTGTTATTCCTAATGCTTTTGGACACCCCCATTTTAGAGAGCTTTGCCTTGCTGGGATCACTGTTCCTATGACTCTGGCTACAGGAGTGGAAACTCCGCCCTTTGTTTATTTACTTAGTCTTAAAGGTAGTACAGTTTCTGCCTTTAATTATGCTAATGAAAAAGGTAGCAAGTCTGATGGTCCCTCTCAGAAATATCTTGCGATCTTAATGTGAACGAATCTTTGCAGAACAATTCGGTTAAGGATTTGGATATACAACCAACCTAAAATGGCAGCAAAGAGTATTCTTACGAAAGGCTGAAGAGAAAAATAACAGGATTGGAGGAGAAGGGCTTGTGAAGACAGGCAAATAAGCCGTACTTCCAGAAATGCCTGGAACCATCCAGAAATTGAAAGCTGGTATGTGTGAAGAGAAGTATTCTTTAAGTGTTGCATGGAAAACAGTTCTCTTACAGTGTGGACTTTTGGCCTCCAGCGCTGCAAGAGAGTATGTTCATACTGTTTTAAGACAACTTTGTGGTCATTTCTTCCAGAAGATGGAGGAAATTAATTCCTAGAAGCAAATCCAGGCTACAACCTTTAAGCATCCATACTGAAAGTTGGGGGTGGGGTGCTAGAGAGAAAAACAACAAGAGGAATAATTTATAACTGTAGCACAGGTCCAGGACATCAGAACCGAGGCATCTGGGGACCTCTCCAGATGGCTCCTCACCAGGGACACTTTCTACATCTCTGTGGCCAGGAGCAGCATTTTGAAGTTGTCACAGTGTGGAGATTGGCCCAATTTCACCAGCAGCAGACAGAGAAGAGGGAATTCTTCTCTCAAAGGCTGTCAGAGTCTGGCTCTTTAATCCTTGCCATCCTTGGGATTGACTTTTATTTTTCTGTTTCTATGAGAGGCCCACTTCTACCCACAGGCTCTGAACTCCAATTTTGTCAGTCACGAAGTCATTCAGCTTGCACGACCATAGTTCTGAGTGTGGCTTGAATATGTACTCTAAGAGTTTTGTAAGAGCTGCAGGCACATTCCCCAGTGTGACAATGTTAATGTTATGGGTGGCAGAACTATTAAAGAAGTGGGCTTAGTGGAAAGTAGTTAGACCACTGGGGTCCCTGCCTCCCCAAGGAATATTTGTCTCCTTAAGCAACTTCTTATACAGATGGACTATGATTTAAAAAAAAGGCAGAGTTCTTTAAATTTTCCAGTTTCCTGCGTCCTCTCCTGATCTCCCCTTATGCTCACACAGGCTCCTGCCATGATGCTCACACAGGCTCCTGCCATGATGCTCATACAGGTTCCTGCCAGGATGCTCACACAGGCTCCTGCCCTGATGCTCACACAGGCTCCCACCTTGATGCTCACACTGGCTCCCACCATGACGCTCACACTGGTTTCTCCATGATGCTCACACAGACTCCTACCATGATGCTCACACAGGTTCCTGCCAGGATGCTCACACAGGCTCCTGCCCTGATGCTCACACAGGCTCCCATCTTGATGCTCTCACACTGGCTCCTGCCATGACGCTCACACTGGTTTCTCCAGGATGCTCACACAGGCTCCTGCCCTGATGCTCATACTGTTTTTGCCATGATGCTCACACAGGTTTCTGCCAGGATGCTTATTATCAGGCTTTCATGCAGCCAGAGATTAAAACAATGGAGCCTGATCTTGGTCACTCGGCATACAAAAATTAGAGGAGGATGCAGGAAGGAAAACTCTTATTTATAAGTTGCTCAGTTGTGTTCATTTTATAGCAATAGAAAATGAGTTAATTCAAGCACATTGCCTGTAATCTGTGTTTTTCTATCCTAAGTAATAACCAACCTGAGCCACCAAAGGTTCTGTACAGGTGGCGTAGATTCAAGTGCATGGTGCTGCTTTTTCTGTCTCATGGTTTCAAAGAATAACCTTAGAATTGGTGTCACCAAGGAAATGTCACCTAATATTATGTTGCTTGGAGGGATAGACACTGTTCATAAAACAAAATTTACCAGTGATTATAATTATACACAGTCGGGGAATACAGGTAAAGACTGGGAGGGAATCCAAACATCAGTAACAGTTTTCTTAGACTGACAAGGGAATCCGCAGGTCACAGGTGAGATTATGAGTGAGAGTTTTATCCCTTTTAATATGACTTTCAATGTTTCTTTCACCATGTACAGTGCTGTTTTATAGCAAATAAGGATAGTCATAAAAGTTTTGATGCAATAAATATATATATATATTCCTTTGCCTATCTTCTCATCATTTTGGGGGTCGAGGCAAGGTGCTGGTTGCTGGGTAAATTTTTCTGCTGAGAGAGATTTTCAGTTTATGTGCATTTCAATAGTGATAGATCTACTTAGAGAGAGAACCACTTTCCTCTCCTGTTCATTTCCTGCTTTTATTAAAAAATATCAGTCACGAAATATCATCTAGATTGTGCGAGGTGAGAGAAGGAGAAGGCTCAAAGAGAGAAAAAGAGACGGGCAGATAGAACAAGAAAGACAAGAAGCAAGTCAGGACTAGAGAGGGAGAAGAAAGAGGGAAGAAATTAGACAGAGGCCAGTAAGAGAGGAGGGTGGGAGACTTAATACAGAAGGGTAATGAGGGCCACCAAGTCTGTTTCCTTAATTAAGGACAACTTCTGCTGGACCATGCCTAGAACAAATACTGTCAGAAAACTGAGCAAAACCAACGTGCAGATTCTGGTGTGTGGAACATGCTGCTTCAGTCTACTACCTTCTTCTGGAATGTTCTTTTTTACCTCTACCCTTTGACATCTAGAGAGTCTTGTAAGAGTCTCATGAAATGATAATTTCTTTGTAAAATCTTAACTCCATTTCTATAACAAACCTAATCTATAAATTTCCTAAAACTTTTTGGGGGAGATGAGGCAAAGGACTTGCCACTTCAAGACTAGATTGTGTTTTATATTAAGACCTTAGCTCCCCAAACCTGTTCTTCAGAAGTTAAAAAAAAATAACATGGTGTTAGATGATCATCGCAGGATTTGTAAGCTCTCTAGGTCTGTCTCACCCACAGTTGGGGCAGGCCGTAAGGAGTGCTGAGGACACTTCAGTTAGTATAGAGAGTCCTCAAATACTTTGTTCCACTCTTCTGAGTAAGACCAGTAATTCTTTGTGTCCTTCTGAAACCACACCCTGAAAGGCTTGAGGGACTGAAATCCATCCATTCTTATCCTCATCTCTATAGGGGCCCAAGCCATTTTCCTGAGAAGATGAGAACCAGTCCCTATTTTACAGCCCTCATGTGAATCTAACGTTCCAACAGAATATGAAGATGAATCTAGAACCTTGTCGAATACTCATGGCTTGGGACGATAGCCATGGTTTCATCGTTACTATACGAATGGCTCGGAGAGTAGCCACTCCTCTCATCATTCAGGGAGGATGGGATATAGGCACTTCTTGTGTGTGTTTGTGTGTGTGTGTTTTGAATGGTGGCCACTGTATTGTTCTTTCTGCTGCTTGCTAATGGCAGGAATTATCATAAATAAAAAACTTAAAGTAAAACAGAAGACATTTAGAGTCTTCTTTATCTACATACCCAGTGGTAGTCTGAAAATGCATATAGTATTGAGCTCTATATCAGTGATTTTCCCCTATATGCTTTGAAGTATTGCCATACAGTGCCAAAGTTAATCTGTCCATTTTATTCCATGCTGTCTCATTTGTATCACTTCTTGTTGTGGTTTGAATCTGGAGTACAACTTGCAATGAATCTGATCACCAATTTGACATTGGTTAGAGAATCTGGGAGATAAGCCTTTGGGCCTCCCTGTAGGGGGAATTTTTATTATGTTAATTTGTATGGGAAGATTCATCTTATCTGAGGCAGGGGCCATTCTTTGGGCCTGGATTTCACACAATGTAGAAAATCTTCTGACTACTGGGATGCATTCATTACTCTTTCTGACTGTGAATGTATTGTGGCCAATTGCTTCAAGATTCTGCTACTTGAATTTCTAACTATGTTAGACCTGATCTTGAACTATTTCCTTCTTTGAGTTGCTGTTGTCAGGGTATTTTTCTCAAAACAACAGGAAAGGAAACCAAGAAAAGTTTCTAATGTCAATGTCTTGGTCATCCATCTTTTGTGCTATTGAAACGTGGAAGTGGAATATGTTAGAAGAAGTTAGGTCACTTCCTAACTACCATGAGATGAGTAGTACTCCTTGGTCATATACTCCTACCAATGGAACCAATCATCATTGACTGAATCCTCTGTAAGCCAAAATGCTCCATTGCCTCTGGCATTTTCTTACATTGAGAGAAAGCAGGTGTGGTGGTTTGAATATGCTTGGTCCATGGGAAGTGGCACTATTAGGAGGTGTGGCATCAACTTGACATAAGCTAGAATTATCACAGAGAAAGGAGCCTCCCTTGAGGAAATGCCTCCATGAGCTCCAGCTGTAAGACATTTTCTCAACTAGTGATCAAGGATAGGAAGGCCCAGCCCATTGTAGGTGGTGTCCTCCCTGGGCTGGTAGTCTTGGGTTCTATAAGAAAGCAAGCTGAGCAAGCCAGGGGAAGCAAGCCGGTAAGTAACATTCCTCCATGGCCTCTGCATCAGCTCCTGCCTCCAGGTTCCTGCCCTGTGTGAGTTCCTGTCCTGACTTCCTTTGGTGATGAATAGCAATGTGAAAGTAGAAGCTCAATAAACCCTTTCCTCTTCAACTTGCTGCTTGGTCATGATATTTGTGCAGGACTAGAAACCCTGACTAAGACAGATGCTAATATTTACACCACAAATACACTGGATGAGGGGATGAATCATATTCTAGACATTAAAAAAGAAGACAATGCAAGATTTTTATCATGCTATTTTAGAAAACCAGGCAATTTAAAATTTATAAATTTCTTATTTCTGGAGTTTTCCACAGAATATTTTTAGGCTTTGGGTGATGAAATAAAACTGATGCCACAGAATGCAAACCATGGAGAAGAATGACCACATAAACTACTGTGGTAGCGTAATACCTTACTCTTGTGTTACACTCTCACAGTACCCAGCCTTGTGATGTCCTTCATACACTGTCTTGTAAGGTATTTAACTTCAGCAGATGTGCAGAATTTTAGGGTTTACAGTAAGGTATTTAAGTTCAGCAGATGTGCAGAATTTTAGGGTTTACAGTGTGTCCTCTATTTGTTAAGAAACAAATGCTTACTCAAATTAATTTGAGACTCAGTGATAAAAATGAAAGTTGCTGTGCATGTTCTGAGATAGTAAGAGAAGTTACCGAAAATGAATATTAAATTGTATTTCTTTATTCACTTTTAAACACTAGGTTTTGTGTCTTAATAGTACCTTGAAATTTAGACAGACTTCTTGTGTAAGCCAGTAAGCACAGAAGAATTGAAAAGCAGCATGCCACTTCCTATTATCCACATCTGTCATCAGTATCTGGCTATTGAGTCCTCAAGTGTCATTTAGTCACCCTCAGGTATGATTGTGTCATGAGCACAGACAGTCTGTAGAAGCACCAAAGGATCTCAGAAGGCTAATACAGTCTCACATGACAATGAACAACGTTGATGCAGTCTACCATTCCTCGGAACTTAGAGGGCTCATGGTTCTGTGATCATAACCATTTTGGTGACAGTAATAACTACAATTTATTGCTGCTAACTTGGTGCCGGACTGCTGTATGTATATGCTGTCTGGTTTTACTTAAGTTATCATATGCAGACATGTGATCACGAGGAAACAAGTAGGCAGGGACAGCTCTGTCCCTCATCCAAATGGTGAAATGTCCTCTGGAGCCCACACTCTTCAACACATTGCATGCCTGGCTTAACTCTTCACGTCTTACCTTTTGAAAAGGTCTGAAGTGTGAAACCTCTCATTGTAAAAAGCAATGTGAAATGGAGAAAGCCATCGTTATGTTAAAACTATGAAGTATGTTCCTTTCCCCCCACTTAATACGTTCTTTCTCAAGCAAATATGAAGGTAGGATACTGGTACTACCATGGCTTGCTTATTTTATGGAGTGTGGTGGCATGAAATTGACATGACTCTGCATGTATGAAGACAACCCAGTAGCATGTAGGTACCATGATTATCATATGTTTTAGTTTGCTTTTTATTGGCGTGATAAAACACCACGACCAAAAGCAAGTTGGAGAAGAGAGAGTTTATTTGTCCTACAACTCTATGTCACAGTCCACCACTGAAAGAAGCGATCCAGGAACTCAAGGCAGAAACCTGGAGGCATGAACTGGAGTAGAAGCCATGGCTGAACACTGTTTACTGGCTGGTGCTCGTGGATTGCTCAGACTGTTTTCTTATAGCACCTTGAACTACTTGTCCAGGGGTGAGATGACATGGCTCCCAGTGTGTGCTGGGCTTTTACACACCAATCATTACTCATGAAAAATGTTCCACAGTCTTCCTTATAGATGATCTGGTGGTGGCATTCTCTCACTTGAGGTTCTTCCTAGATAGCTCTAACTTGTTTCAAGTTGACAAAAAATCCAGCGAGGACACCATATGCTGGATGGTGACACAAAAGCCACATACTAGAAGATAGGATTCTTGGGATGTATGCAGAGTTGTATATAAAGTTAGCAAAGCAAAGCTTTTTGAAGGAAGCATGCTTAGCCTGTATGTACTATATATGAAGTTCGCATGTGTTTAGGAGTTAGAGGTGACATAATGTTAAATAATATGCAAAGGATAGACTTGACCTAGACCAGCTGCAAGACCTTAAACCGGTTGTTTAATTTTCCTGAGCTTTGTTTCTTTATCTGTCAATGATTGATTGAGAGGGCCAAGTAAGTGTGTATTAGGTAGGCATCCAGCTGAACGTTGAGAACTAACAAGTACTACTAACAGTTTGCTGATACACACTGAACCGGCTAGACTTCACTGAGCCCCTGCACTTATGCTAGGCTCTGGAGATGGAGTCATCCAGGAGTCACTGTGTTTACCTGGTAGGGTTGGCAAACTGCTCTAAGGAAATGAAGTTTGGAAGAACTGTGGAAGGCATTCCAAACTTAATCCCTGAAGAAAGGCTCTTACCTGTTGTTATGCATGGAAAAAGAAGACTTTATCTGTGTGAAACAACAGCTTCTTCTCTCACACTTGCTTTTATCCATCCCCAAACTATCATGCCTGTGATGTTAAAATTAGAGATTTATTAATTTGGGTCAAGCATTTCTGTTTTCCCAAAGGCTTATATAAAAGTGCCAATTAACTGGAAGGTTGCAACAGTTTGCTAATGATATTTTGCTGGGTTCTTAGGTCGTAAGTCACAGGAATCCATAATCCACTGAGATCAAGTCAGTGAGCCTAGATAGTACCTAGAAATTACCCTGGCACCATCTCAGGCTGGTGGTCCATCCATGTTACACACTCAGGGATGTGATAGACAAGGGGCTCCTGAGGCAAACTGTGGCCCCTTTCATGGAAAAGATAAAAAATACAAGAAGGGAGTAGGTAGGTGAACTAGAGGAAGGGCAGTGGGCAAACATCCATCTCCTAAATGTAATTAGACTGTTTCTCTCTTCAGTGGCTCTCCAATGTCTGCAATAGAAAGCACTTTGGAATATGCAGGACCCAGGGCATCCTGAACCCATCTGCAATTAGGGCTTTGTTCATTCCCTCCGTGTTTTCTCTGAGTCCAGCACCCCATGTCTGTCCTCAGCCATGTGGCTAATGAGAGGCCTATTCAGCCCTCATTAGGAGATCAACTTGGTTTCTTCTGCTCTCAGAAGCTAATTATGTCTCTTTCATTAGTTCAATTTTGGCAATTAATGTACCTCCATATATGTAAGTGACTGTTTGTTTTTAGTCTAAGTGACATGTGTGCAGCAGTCCTTCTCACATTTGCCTCTTTATCTCATAAAAAGGACCTCCTTCAGGTTCCAGTGTCAAGTCATAGAAACCAACATGACAAATCTGATATCTGAAAGGGATTTATAGTGCAGATACTTGATAGCTCTAGGAAGTAAGGAAAATGCTAATCATTGATATCCAGAAAGGAGGACGAGCTCTGGGCTGGGGACCACTTATACAATGAGGGATTCTTAATCCTGCATTTGAGTGTCACAGAGTACTGTGGTTCCAGATTGGTGAATTATACAACTCAATGATTTTATCAAGAACTCAGATTACAGGTTAGTAATATAGATCAGAGAAAAAGTTGAACTTTGATCCCTTACATGCATGCCTTGACAAGCAAGCTCCCCTGACTACAAAACAAACAAAAATTAAATATGTTAATAAAAGAATTGAAGCTGCCATCTCAACATTGGCTATTTTAATATTTTATTCTACCCTTTACCTATTTTCCTTATTCCATTATCTTATCCCTCAGTGTTCTAAGATGCTAATATATTCCAAATGTGGGATGTGCAGATAGACTCCCCATAGTTGTTATGGAAGGGGTCCCTTTGCCTCCCCCTCTCCTTCTTCCTTTTTTCCTTTTTCTTCTTACCTCCACTCCAGCTTTCCTTTCCCATTCCCTGCCCTCTCCTCTCTTCTCCCCTCCTCTCCTCCCCACTTCTCATTAAGTATCTCATGGGGAGAAGCTTTCCTAGTAGCCTCCTAGTCTCTTGTGTTTCCTTGGTTACAATTGTACTGGCTCACTGGGAACTGTTGTGACACATAGGGGAATTAAAGCTGAGCAAAGGGCCAGGACACTTCTTCAGAACAAAGCCACCAGATATGTGAGTAAACTTCAGGTATCTAGAAAGTGAAAAGGAGGTAGATGCCTCAGTGTTCTGCAACAACCATATGAAGAGAGTGAATAGAAGGCCTTCCTAACGTGGAAAGGCCATGAGAGAATGTCAAATGCATAGGTTGTCCACTCAAATTGCAAAGCAATGGTAAAATTCACACTCAAATGGTTACCTATATATAGCATAGGGATGACCACTGGGGATGAAGCTTTGGGAAAAACATCATGATGGTTGCCCAGATCAAATTGAGTCAGCAGTGAGACTAGTGCTAAGGTAAATCTATGTGACACTGGCTGTGATGAAGATGATCTTTCTTCTCTTGAGATAAGCCTGAATGTCAGATTCTTGCACTGTCAGTCTGGAGTCAGTATAGGTACCTGGTTTCAGAAGATCCCTGACAACTGGAGGAAAGAGAAAGGTGATCTACTTAACAGTGGAAGGCAAAACTTGGTGCAAAAGAAAATCAGCTGAAAATTGGAATTACTGCTGGGAACAGCACTGTCTCCAGGTATGTGAAAGATGATCACAAGAGAGGATTAGACTCATTCTTCTTAGAGCTGGAAGACTGAGCAAAGACTCATATGTACAAATCCATAGGAGGAGATGCTAATTCAGCAAAAAACAAAGTCCCTTAACTTTACATAGCTGTTCACAGATCATATAGTTTCTACACCGAATATAGTAACTTAAGGCAGGAATTTATACTTACCAGATCACATGGGGTGCTGATGTTCAAAGAAACACGCTGGCTTGCTCCATATTATTCAACTCAGCATTTAGTTAAATCTTCGTGTTAGGTCATGAAACGCATGGATTTAGATGAATGTTAGTAAGACTGGCTAGGAGGTTCAACAGTGCCCAGGAATCTGTGTGTTTCCTTGTATTACCTTCGATTTCTTCTCTGTGTATTCACAGAGAGATAGGAACCTTGCTCATATTTCCATACAGAGAGTGTTTCCTTCTGTACAGTATTCCTGGCAGCTGTGAGTAGAGACATAATTAAACCACTGTCTATTTTTGGCTTGCACACACATGCCAAACCAGCCTATATAGGAACCAAGATTGGGCCTCTTCTCTCCCTATACATAGCTGTGGTTATGAGCCAGCTTGGATAACAGGATGCTGACTGTGACTGTGGCTATTCACATGCATGGGGTTATGTGTCACTGCACACACAACATACTTGGATCTTACTCAGATGCATCATTTCCCATTATGATAACTTTTGCTGTCTGACTTAGGACTTGGAAGGTCCCTCGGAACTTCAAAATCAATCCTGTTGAAGGGTACTTGATCACTTCAATATGCTTGGCCTATGCTTGGCCATAGGACAAGCATTCTCTTTACTGGGTCCAGTGTTATTCCAGGAATAATTTTCTCAAAAGATGTGAAATCCTTGATTGTAGTTGACATAGCCTTGGTCTAGAATCCCAGAATCATATGACTCTCCCTCTGTTCTTCCCCCAAACTCCATCTTGTCTTCCTCCATCATAGATATTTTCAGCATCCCATGATCTTCCAGTTTTTAGGATCCAAATAATAGGACTACACTGTAGCTGGTTACTGCAATAGAGCTCCTTCCTTCGGCCATTTAAGGCTGGTAAACACATACATTACTCACAATTTTATTACCTAATTATTCTAAATTCAGGTCTAATGGAGAATCTAATTAGCATCTCAGTTGGTATCTTTGACTCCAACTCACACCAAACTCACACCTGGATCAATAATCCTCAAAACGCTTTATTTGAATCCCCTCTCTCACAGGAGAGATCTCCTGTCACAGATCAACTTGGGGAACCACTGAGGAATTCAGCATAATTAAAACCAGCCATAGCACTGCAGGGCCCTGGCTTCCCATCGATGTGTATTGAACCTGAATATGGACACAGGTTGTGTTACTGAACAAGGGATAGCAAGTAGATAGGGTGAGCATCCTTCATCCTCAGCTGCTGATGCTTGGAGTATTGTTGATAAGCCACATATTGGCTTATCTCTTTTTTTTTTCCTCACACCTTGATTTGTAAACCCTCCCTGCTGTTCTCCCAGAGACTTTGCTTGCCTTCACTCCAGGTCCTTCCATAAACCCTGATCTCCTGGCTCTTCTTGCTTTGGCTTTAGCCTATTCTAGTATGTTTGCTTGCCTTTGCTTCTTCATTCCTCCTACTTCCTTCTCAGACAACTCAGGCATTTCTATGTCACCAGTGTTGGTTTTCCTTGGGGGGAGGGAGAGAGTGTTTTTAAGAGCTTCTTTTACTTCGTGGGCCAGTAGCAAGCTTTTCCAATTCCTTAGGATGTTTTACAATAAGGAAGTCTCAATTGGTGTCTTGCTTCTTGTGGTACGGGTCCCTTGATTGAGAATCTTTATAATCCAGTACTAGTTCTGAATGCCCGGCTCTAACTCAATTGGCTAAGTCTTAGACATCTTTGTGGTAGACCAGAGTCACTTTCCTCTTTCATTCCTCAGATTCATCCTAGTTATCAACTTGTGTCCAAGAAAGGGAGTAAAGGTTGCTCTAGTGGGAGGCACCTGCTTCCGTTTAGAATGTCCCTATCTTTTATAACATCTACAATCATAGCAAAACGTCTATCTTCTTAAAGGGAAGCATGAGTCTTTGCAACCAGCTCTCAAAGCTAAACAGAGCTGGCAGAACTAACATGCTAAGAATCATTTATCCAAACATCCCATCTTATGTTTCTGGGACACAAATTTTCTTCACCAGAAAATTGATATTGATTTAATTTAACGGATCCACTTTCTATGAATATTCAAATGATTGATGGAACATACTACTACATAGTAGAGAGGCATCTTGGCAAGTTTTTATTTTAGCCATGGAAAATGTAAGGGCAGCTTGTTTAGTTTGCTTATTTAGCCTTGAATTGCCTGGATCTCATTATCCCTTCTGAGGGCATGAATAGAAATTATCAATAACCAGGCAATTCCATTTTTTTTGTAGGCTTGTCCCCACGCTTTCCAATGTAGCAATGGTGTTTCCTTACACCTGAACCTTCTTCAGGCTGACCTGAACCTACAATGATCTTCCCACCATTGAGGTACTTTCCCTGTTCAGCACCAGTAAAATCTTTAGCAACTGGCTACTCCTTCTTGCAAGATTCTAATTGATAAAGTAAGGCAGGTAAAGGCTGCAGGGAATCTACCATTGATCTTGTCCAGTCACTTTCAAGCTTTCAGTAATGACCGTCTTCATGTTCAAAGCCAACAACCACATCACTGGGGTCTCTGCTTCCATTGCCTTATCTCTAGCTTAGACCCTTCTGGTCACCCTTTTCTAAGGGCTATTATATGGAGTATGCCAGAATGATCAAGGATAATCTTCTTATTTATAATTTTCAAGTTACTCACACTTGCACAACTCCCTTCTCAGCAGAAGGTAACATTAGTTTTGGGGATTATGACATGTATATTGGGGGAGGCGTTATTTAATCCACAGAAGGTGTTTCATCTGTACAAGCCAGTAAGTATGCATGAGGAATGGATAGTAAGAATTGGTGACGTGGTAGGGGTAATAGGGCATGATGAGAATCCAATGAAAACAGTGCTCTCGACAAATGTTACCAGTGTTTCTCTGTGCTACTGGCAGGACTGTAGCTCAAACCTTTAACTCTAGTTCCTGAGTCCTGAGCATTAAGGCTTCCTGGTGGGGTGGTTAGAGCGGTGTCTCTGTTTCCTTTTGAGTTAAGGCTGACCTACTATCTGCTGACTGAGATATCATAGGAGAGGTTCCTACACTGGGCATGTGCAGTCTCTTATACTTAAATTCTATCATTTCTTCCACCATTGTCTGGAAAGAACCAATTGATTACAGCCATGCGGTCTGGCCTAGAGGTCTGCATCCTGGCTAGTTACTTTGGTTTTGTGATGCCACCTTGGAAATGTCATGCAACCTGTCTGACCTGGTGTTATTCAACTGGAGTCATCCACCCTTCCTTTGCTTTTTCATTCCTTCATTTTCCCTTCCTTTCTCCTCCTTCTGTTTCCCTCCCCCATATCCTTCTCTCTTCTCTATGCTGTTGATATGACTGACTCTTACAGCATCATCACTAATATATTTATCGATATTAAAAGTAGACACTCTTACATGATTGTGTGAAAACAAATAACATTCATAAATCAAATAAAAACAAAATCACAAAACCAATAAAACATAAACAGAATAACCGGAGTCAGACTTTAAAGAAATGAATTGTCCCTTGCAATGGTGCTGGCTGCTTTAGTACTAGTTGTTTTGAGTGACAGTGTTTGGCCTCTGGTAGAGCATTATTTATTCTCTTCTCATTAGTTCAAAAACAAAACTAGCACAATATTTCTTATTTGTGATTATTAGCTCAAATTTAAGCTTGAGTATCAAACTGATTTGACAGACTCATTTATAAGCACTTATATTGTATGAAATACATTTTTATTATTCATTTTAGATTATGAAGATAAAACCCAAATACTCAAAGTGAAATTATAAGAGAGGACCTGGGGGTGTCTGGGAAAATTCTTCATGATCAAACACTGAGATAATGAATGTAGATACGCTCTTCAAAAGTTAAAAAGAGTTAATAGTTGCTAGAAGCCTTTGCAGAGACAAGACAGCAAACTGAAGCAGCTGCCCTCACTCATGTGAGATGCCTTTCCTCGCCACTGCTGCTGCTTGGCAGCAGCCAAACAAGCCAGGGCACTGCCATTTCTGTTTCATTTTGTATTTCTTTGGGTCTCTAGTCAAACTGGTGGCTGAGGCTCCAGAATCCAGCTAGTATGAAACAAAATCAAGTTCCCCAGTAAGGGCAGCATCCCAGCAGGGGAGTAAGATCCACAGGGAAAGGAGACAGGCTTTGAGTAAACTAATTTTCTGGACCTGACCCCACCTCTCATTACCTCACAGGAAGGTCAATGGTTTTTCTGTTTTGCCAACTGTGGTGACTCTGGAATCTCTAGGGGTCTTATTTACAGAGCTGGAATAAATTGTTTGCAGGCTTTCCTGGGGATCTTTAAACCTTTTACTGCAAGGTTAACAGCACTCATCATGACCTAATCATGACCTTTGGGATGCTGTTCTGGGGAGATAAAGGGGAGAAGCTTGAGGGCTGGTCTCTCCTCCTGCTTCTTCTCTTTTCTGTAAGTTTCCCTTTCTCATTCTATTTTAGACTTTTCTCCTTTCCTGTCTCCGTTGCTCAGCCTGGGACATAGATTTTAGAGTCTTATGATCTTCAACCCCTTTTCCTTATCCTTGACTATCACATTTGGAGTTAATTATGTTGCTGCTAAAGGAAGAAAATCATAATAAAATGCTATTACTGAAAATAGTATCTTCCATTTGTATAATAGTTTTGTGTTTATAAAGTATGATTAAATAACTAAGCCAGTTTTTGTGACCCTTACAGCAACCTGTGACATTAGTTTTGTCAAAAAAAAAAAAAAAAAAACAACCAGAAGCTCAAAAAGTAAATCCTTCCCTTCCTCCATCTCTGCTGTGTCTGTCCTCTTCTTTCCCTCATCCCATCTCTGTTGTGCCTGTCTTTCTCCTCATCCATGTTTTCAACTTCCTTCTCCATCTCTGCCATGTCTTTCTCATTCTTAGTCTCCTCCTCCGTTCTGAACCGCTCACTTTCGTACATTGGCAGAGCTGAGTCAGGTAAGGAATACATGCTGTAATGGAACACAGAAGCTTTCATAGCCGAGAGCCAAGTATCAGAGCTCAGGTAGATTTGCATCAATATATTGACTGAAATATATCCAACATTAAGCAGAACATGTAACTCACCCCCAGGAACACAAAACAAGCTGGTCAATAGAAACCAAACCTAAGTAGACTCATGCACATATTTAAGTGACAAAGACTACAAAGTAACTTTTACAAACGTTTCAGAATGAAAGGGGAAAAATGAGAATGCTTAAGCAAATAAGAGGTTTCAATACAAAAATGAGGGTTTTTTTATGAAAGATCACATAGAATTATGGAGTTGAAATATATAGTTGGACAAAAATCTGCTTGCGTTCAGTAATACATTTGAGTTAAAAGAATGACGTCTTAGAGGGAGGTGAGGACAGGGCAGTAGAAACTATGCAATTTTCAGATTAGAGATTTTTAAAAAGAAGGAAATTGAGAAGAGCTCACACCTGTGAGACAGAATCAAATAGGTAAATGAGAAATTTGTGGAACGAAAAGTGTAGAAGGAGAAAATAGGATGGTTAAAGAACTCACCTTTTGAAGAAATAACACCTTTCAAAGTCTCAAATTTGAGAAAAAAAGAAAAAAAAGTCCAATGAACCAGAAATAAGCAAATCTAAAGAGTAGCCTACTGTAACTTACCAACATCTTACAATCAAACAGTTGCAATTCAACCAGCACAGAAAATCTTGGAGGAACACAGCAAATAGGACTTAGTATATAGAGGGGAATAGCATCAAGTGTTTAAATGTTGAGTTCTAAACAGAAACAAGAAAGGCCAGGAGGTAGAAGAATGATGTAGTCTGTGTATGGGTTTCTCTTTCTCTCCTGCTCTCTCTCTCTCTCTCTCTCTCTCTCTCTCTCTCTCTCTCTCTCTCTCTCTCTCTGTATGCATTAATGTGGACATGTATGTGCATGTGTGTCTGTCTGTGCTATCCATGTGTATATGGAGGATAGAGAATATTGGATGTCTTCTTTTATTTGTTCTTTGTCTTTTTTTTTTTCTGAGACAAGCTCTCTCACTGAGCCTAGCACTTACTTATTGGCTTGACTACCTAGCCAGCAAGCCCCAGGTTCCTCCTGTCACTGCCTCCTAGTATTGAGATTATAAACTGTAGGCAACCACACTGTCAGCAACTGAAACTCACAGGAATAAATAATTAAACAGCCCCAGAAATGATGAATAGGCAGAAAACAATGAAAGAGCATATAAACCTGTTTTACTTATTTTTCTTACGATAATTTTGCTAACAGTCAGTAGATTTTTATAAACAACAATTATGGTGCTATATGTTAGGTTTATAATGTAGACATGTACTATCTATGGAAAAACCTACAGCAGAAGCAAGGGGGAAACAATGGAGTTAACTGTAGCTTAATTGCTGTATTTTACTATAATTAAGTTAGTATTAACCACACTTAATTTCAAGGGTGTTGTGATAGTTAAAGATGCATTTTGCAATCCACAGAACAAGTAAATAACTCATGGATTCATTGTTGGTTAATTCAAAGGAAGAATTAAAGAAACGAAATTAAAAGTAATAGAGAAATTAAGAAAAATGCTTAAAACAAAAGAAGGACATAAAAGAGAAACAAATGCTTTCATGTAAAGGAAATACAAAGCAAGACAGAAAATGTAAAAATAAAAAGTAAAGGCATGGTCATTGTGTTAAATTTGCATGTACCATTAAGCCAATAAGTAGGCAAAGATTGCTGTGTTGGTTTGAAGGAGAATGGAACCCGTAGACTCATATATTTGAGTGTTTGTTTCCAAGTTGGTAGACTTTTAGGAACAATAAGTAGGTGTGACCTTGTTAGAGAAGGTGAGTCACTGAGGGTGGGATTTGAAGTTTCAAAACCCAAACAAGGTCCAATCTGCTCACTCTACCACTATCTTGCCAATAAGATATAAACTACTCCAGTGCTATGCCTGCCTGCCTGCCTGCCTGCCTGCCTGCCTGCCTGCCACTATGATTGTCGTGGATGAACCCTCTGAAACTGTAAGCAAGGCCCCAGTCAAACTCTTCCTTTCATACATTGCCTTCATCATGGTATCATCTCTCCACAGCAATAGAACAGTAACTAAGGCAATCAGCATATTACTTCTTTAAAAAACAAGGTATAACTCTGTGCTACCCATGAGAGGCATAATTCATGTATACAACCTAAGTAACTTGAAAGTAATAGGATGGAAAGAGATATAGCAGGCAGTGGTAACTACATGCAAGCTACAGCAACTGTATCATTATTAGTCAAAATAAAATTTAAGTGTTATTACAGAAAAAAGAATTTCCATAATGAAAGAGGGCCAATGTACCCAGGAGATATTAAGTCAAAGGCACACTTGCTTTTTACAAAGCTTCCAGCCACATTTACCTAAGGCAGAATTAAGAGAAGAAACAAAATTAGATGACTAGTGTTGGGTGTTTTAGCACAATCTCTAATAATGCTACTTCAATAAACAGTTGGACAGAATTGTAACAGCCTGAATTTGTTCCTTAGAGATTTGTGACTCAGAGACTTGGTTCCTGGAGACAGTGTGCTAATGTTGAAACTTTTAAGGGACATTTTGAGTGGAAGGTGATTGGTTTAGTTAAGTGAGAACAGGCTGCCACAAGGGTGCCTGGAACATGTCCATAATCCTTCTCCTGTATGCATTGTCACTGCTGCATGAACAAAGGGACCACTGCTGTACAGCTGGAATGTGTCCATGAGATTTACCAAGCTTAGGTAATATTGTCCCATTTTAACCAAAGAATTGAAAAGTTAAATGCAGATGAGACGTGAGAAATCTTTAGAAATGGCAATTGCTTGACGCCTTATGACGTATCAGCCAGCCATGGATCTTATATACAATAGGCATAAGGTAATCCTGGAGGGGGAAAATCCCTTTAATTTAATGACATAGTTGTCATTATAAATAGCATTGTGTGTGACTCACATGCTTATGATGATGCTGGTAGAAACCTCCAGTCATTCATGTGGCAGCACATCTAGTTATGTACAGATGGCCAATGACTGTTACTGGTTTATGTATTACATACATACATATATGCACATGCATGTATATATGTATATATGTACATATTTGTCATATACAAGCCAGACATATATGTGGGCATTGAGAGATGTTCAGTATATAAAGAACTTGTCTCTGAACCATAATGAATAACTAGAGTTTGGATCTCTAGATCCCAAATGAAAAGCTTGAGTGGACATGGAAACTGCTCATACCCTAGAGGCAAGATGAGAGACTCCAGAAAAGGCTCGTTAGGTAGATTTGTTTTGGGTTCAGGGAGAGACTCTGCTTCGATAAATAAAGAGAATGATCGAGCAAGACACTTCATCTCAACTTATGGCCTTCACACGTGTACGCCGCATGCAGATTCACAATCATGCAAAAATGCATATACATACCCTACATCACACACATATACTCCCATGTCCCCTCCCAAAATGTTTGTGAGAAGCCTCTGGCAGGACGATGGAGATGAACTACAGGACATCTTTGTCACAGCTGATGACATATGGTTATTGTTCCTGTACATCATTCTCTGGGACAAGACATAGGATTGGGAGACAGTGACATTGATGATCTTGACCCCATGGGTCTAGCACCAGAACCCAGGCTCTTAGGCTTCCTGACTCATATTTTACTTTGTGCAGCTTAGGTTTGAACTGCTTGCAGCTCACTGTCTTAGACATGGAAGTAAATCTGTTCCCTTTGTCCTTAGTTTGTCAGCTGATTCATTTGCAGCTGAGGAACCACCCATATCTGCTGTGCGCTTGTTCATACATCACTAAATCAAAGCAGCTAGGAAAGAAGTGAGCCTCACAGAACTCCTCCTTCCTCTCTGATCCTACCCCTACTCTTACAGATACTCGGACAAAACTTGCCAAGAGTAATAAACCCACTGTTTCTTTAGCATGCTCTATATGTCAGGAACTATGTTAAAGTACTTTGTTGAATCATAAGATTAGGTATTATCTTATTTTTTGTTTTTGCAGATAGGCAAATATCAGCCAGCTGAGTCAAGGTCTCCTTATGAAGGGGAGGAGCCTGTAGGTGAGCCCAGGCAAATATGGCTTCCCTGCCTATGCCTATCAATTCCACATTCAAATTCCTAAGTGAACTCCTAGGAATGGCATAAACACGGTTGTCTCCCCCTAAGTACCTCAGCTCCTTAGTGTGGATGAGCTCTGTCCCTGTCTCTCCCAGTGCCCTGTCCTTAGGATCCTTGGGAAGCCGTCATGGGTGACTCTGCCTTTCCCTGAATCCTCCTCCAGCTGCAAAACCATTCTGCAATTCAAGCCCAATGTTTAGTGAATTATGTGTCTCCAAATTGCTACATTAATAAGGGCCATGTGTTCCTAGAGGATCATTAATTACAGACACATTTTTATTTCCTTCTGAAATATGGCCCATGTTTCTGTGCCACGTGGTACAGAAAAATTCCTGCCCAGCATGCCTGCGTGTTGCTTCTGACATCTGTCTCTCACTACCCAGGGCAAAGTGCCTTTGCATTCCTTAGTTTTTGTATCCTTCTTCATCCTTGGTGGTCATGTCTTTCCCCTAAACCCAAGTGCCTTCCTGCAAATCTGGGTAGCATGGAGGTTTCTATTTCTCAGCCTTCTCCAGTCTAAACCCATGGACACTGCAGTGATATTTATGCAACGAAGAAGCTAAATAATCCTCTACTGTGGGTCCTGCCAAGGCATGCCAGGATAATGGACAGCTTGGTAATATTCAGGATGTGGGGGAATTCACCATGTACCAAGTTAATAGAAAAGGAAGAGTTAATAAAAGACACTGAAAAGGCTGTAAAATGTTTTTTCAAAGGGCTCATGTTGCTCAGAGTACAGGAAATATCCTTTTATGATTAAGGATATTAGTGAGGTCTTTTTGGTGGTGTACCTACTCAAGGCCTGTATCTAGACAGTTAGGTGGACATTTCATTATTTTGCAGAAGAAAGATTTTACAATGTGAGTTCTTCTCAGGACTGGTGATCTGTGCAAGATGTCATGAGTTACTAGGGGTCAGGCTCCTGATGATCTCAGCCTTCTCATTAAAGAATGGAATTCTCAACAGTGGTGTCATTGTGCCTCAGGATAGATTGCAGCTAGGATTCACTAAGGTTAATTATTTTCTGGTCTTGCTTGAAGGTAGCTCTGGTGGGCTTGGTCTGAGTCTAGTTTGCTCAGAGGTAAAACAGCCTTGTTCTGAGGCTAGAATAGCTCCTATCTCTCCTGGAATCGTGTCTATATTCCTTGCAAAGATTCACCTGGATTGAACATGGGATGCTTTGGTAAGTAATGTTCCTTGCCTAAGCCCAGGGGCCTGCCTTAATCAGATCTACTGATGACTTCACTCTTACGTCCAAGTTCTGAGAAGGTAGACTAAGACAAGAAACCTGGCGGGGGTGGCAGGGTGTCTCTTGACCTTTATTTACTGAGGCTTCAAGTTAAAAATTCTATCCTTCACTTATTTTTGAGGGGTGAGCCACAGGAAGCTCCAGTTTATATAGACAGTTACTGAACAGTTCCTTCCTTTACTACAGTCTCTATATTTGGACATGAGCTTTCTCCAGATTGCTGCCTTGTGTGCTACTTTGCTACCTAAAAAACCTTCTTCTGCCTCCATCCCAGTGATTCCTAAACATTACTGTTTATTAGAATCACCCTAGGAGAAATGTTTTCAAACACTTAAACTGCGGCCATGTCTTCCCAATTCAGAATCTCAGAGTGACTCATGGCACCAGTGTTTCCCAAAGTTTCTTGCACAATTGCCCTCTGTAAGTAAGTTTAATAATCTACTTGGAAGGCAGCTGTGGCGTGACAGGTGCTTGTGGCACATGCCTTTAAGCATAACACTCACGAGGCAGAGGCCGGTGGGTCTCTGTGGGTTTGAGCCTATCCTAGTCTACAGAATGAGTTCAAGGACAGTCAAAGCTATACACTGAAAAACCCTGTCATGAAAAATCCAAAACCACCCCAACCCAATTCGACCCAACAACAACAACAAAAGAATCTACTCTACCCCTGATGCTCAAAGCAGAATCTATGCTTCAGGGATATGAGCAGCATGGGAGCTGATTAGAAATGCAGACTCTCAGGCTCCACCCCAGATGCATGGAGTCAGCATCATCTACATTTTAATAAGATCTCCCATGATTTGTATGCGCCTTAAAGTTTGAAAAGCACTCCAGCCCAAAATGGTTTTAAAATTTTCGTCTGTGAAAGAATTACCCAGAGAGCTTGTTAAAAATAAAAAAATAAAAAAATAAATTCTAATTCAGTAGTTCTGGGATGAGGCTAGGGATCTGATTTTTTTTTTTTTTTTTAACAAGATCCCCAGTTAGTTCTGACCTATCCTGGCAGCACACCTTGAGGTGTAGTGTGTCCAGGATTGGGGCTGGGGTCCTTCGACTGGAGGCCAACCACCAGGATGAGGCTCTCTACTTTAGGCAGCAGCAGCCTGTGTCTACAGAGAAGAGGTTTTCTGGGTCAGGGGAGCCTTCCTAGAAGATTAGATCCTTTGATTCTCACCTAAGCTGGCAGAACTATTTGATCTACACTGAGGTCCTCTGTCCATTTGTTCTTCGCTTGACAACATCTGCAGTTTTCTGATTTAGATATGTATCACATGGCATGAGATTCATCATTTTCAAGTGTTCAACTCAATGGTTTTAGTATATTTATTTAGTTTTGCACCCATCCAATATCTAATTCCAAAACACTTTCGATACCTCCCGAAGACGCCCCAAAGTCATTAGTAGGCAATTCCAGTTTCCTCATGGTTCCCTCATAATGGCTAATTGACTTTCTGGCTCTATGAGTTTGGCAATTGAGGACATTTCCTACCTGTACAGCCATGCAAAGTGTGGACCTCTGTTTCTACTTCTTTCACTTATGGGGGGCAGTGTGGGTGTTCTAGAATCCATGTTGCAACAAATAATCAGGTCTACAATTCTGATTGCTTAGCCTGTTGTGTGAATGCTTCCTGGGTAGACGAGGACATGTCTTTTCACTCAGATAAAGCACCTAAAACAGACCAAAGAGAGGATTCCAGCCATGGCAAACTTGAAGCAATTTAATTAATTTTAATTACAGGGATGTGGGCGAGGGGTTACCCTGGGAGCATGGAGAAGCTTAGGAGTGACTATGCCACTCGGAGAAATGTCTACTCAGTAACAGTGACACCATGAGAATGACAGAACATTAATAGGCACAATCCTGTGCCTATTGTTTGTGCAGATAGTCACAGTTGTTGAGCATTCAAGAGGGTAACTTTAATGTCATGCTTGGAGGCGGGGTATCCGTAACACCACCTGTACCTGGGGGCTTGATTGGTCTTAAATGTACTGAAGAAAGCCCCTCATCAAATCTTCATCCTATTATTCCCTTAGTGCCCAACCTACTAGTTTTCAAAGACTCAGTGCTGATGCCACGCTAATACCACGTTGAGTGTCTCCAAGGGCCATTGGAATAAGAATGGGCGTTCCAGGCCACATAGTACAACCTTATTTCTAGGATGAGGAAACTGAGGCACAGAGGATTCTGGTCACTTGTACAGTTCTTTCAGAATTCCTTAGGCTGCAGAAGGGAGATATAGAAATTGGGAGGAAGGAATGAGAATGGATGGGAGAGAAACCAAGAAGAGGATGCCAGGAGGGATCCATGTTCCAGCCTGGAACTTCATGCCCCTGAGGAGAGAAAAATGAAGCTTCCAACTGAGATTTATATCTGAGATTTTCAAGTTTTCAGAGGAGAGTGCAGAAAAGACACATTTATTGAGAGATGACAAATTCCCTCTTTGCAGATTTATTAGAACGTGTATGGAGCTGGATCATAGATTTTTTTTTTTTTGGCAAAAGCCTTAAACTTTTATATCCTATCATAATGGTAAATGGAGTCCAGTAAGCAGCTTAAATTATTCTTGATTAAATACTCCTCCCATAATGTCAGCTACAAGCCCTTGCCCTTCCACTGGGTCTGGGTGGTGGGGGAAGTATGGGCAGGCCTCCCGGGAGAAGCAGAGTCAGGGGATAAAATCTTTATAGTGGTAAACAGGTGTTTCTATCTGGCATCCAGGGACTAAACTCTTAAAAAAGGCATGGAACAAGTTATGGTCCAATGACCAAATAATCACATTAAATTGGCAAAAAATTTAAATGTTTGCTTTCGTAGTTGAGATTTTAAAACTCAGGGGCACATTTAACATCTGGACAAATAGATTTTCTCATTATGTATCCTCTCTCATCTTTCAGTTTACCCTATTCCAGCTCCAAATGGCTTCTGTGTTAGTCCTTAAACACACCAAGCACTCTGCAGCCTCGGGGTCTTTGCACATCCTGCCCCTTCCTAGAAATGTCTTCTGTTAGATATGGTTGTGATTTCTCAGTCACTGTTTTTCTGCTGTCCCTTCAAACATCCACAGAGAGACTTCTGGCTGTTAGAAGATATCTGAAGAGATGAGAGAAGATGGTCAACCACAATGAGGTAAGATGAAAATACACTAAGAAACCCTAACAGAGAAGAAGCCTCTCTTTGCAGTGCATAGGGATGAACGTAGAGACCTATGGTTGTTCATGGTGATGAGAATAAGGGTTGAGGGCTCAGTCCTATACAGGACATGTATCATATTTCTGCTAAGGCTCAGGGAACATCTTGAACAAATGAGCAGAAAAAATAGAAGATCTGAAAGATAAGGGAAGCGGCTGTGACATGTCATCTATGTCATTGCCATCATGAGGCCACAGCACCTCTAGCTTCCTGCATCGGACTCACACAAGAGTGGTCATGTCTCTAGTCAGTCATGGACGAAAGAAATACATGTCTTCCCAACCACTCTTTGTTAAGTTATTGGCCACTGATAGATTTGCCCCGCCCCCTTTGTGGGGTATCATGGTCTTCAGTCGTGCAGCACGAGCCCTGCAGAACCTCACAGGATCCAATGGCCCATTCCAAGACAAGCTCACATAAACAGCCCCGGTTAAACTCACTGGGTCATAAAGCAGAACAGGAAGTCCAATGTGGCTAAGAGATTTAGGGCACTGAGATGTTGACAGGTAGGAGGGAGATAAGAGAAGCTGAGGGATGGAGTAATCAGAATTTGTTATAAGCACATAAGAAGTTGTCAAAGAACATATTTAGCCAATAAAAAATCATGCAAAAAATAGAAAAATTTGTATCTATTGTTTATTTTTCTTTGTCTTGTTTTACAACCCAGTCATCTAAAGATTCCAATTGTGCAAAAGTAGAAAGATTGTTGAGAACCTTTCATAGGAGAAAATCTATTGACTGTGAACAGCTCATAAGAACACATTCAGCATAAGATAGGAGATGCTCTGTCGACCCATATGAGGGCAGTTCAGGTTAGAAACATGAGCTAACTCATATGCTCAAATGCTCGATTTCCTAGCCTTTTGTCTGTAGCTGGCCTTGTGTGTGTTACTGGTGGTGCAGATGTGGTATTGTATGTGTATGTTGGCATATGTGTGGTATTGTATGTATGCTATGTGTGAGTATGATATGTTATATGTGTGTGTTGAAGTATATATGGTGTTGTGTATGTTATGATGCATGCATGCTCTGTAGTATGTGTGTGATGCTGTGTGTATAGTGCTGAGTTGTGGTGCTATGTATATGATAGTTGGTATATATGTGGTAGTGTGTTTGTGTGTGTGATGTATGTATGGTATTGTGCACATAGTAATTGTATATGTTCTAGTATATGTGTGGTGTGTTGTAGATGTATGGTGTGTGTGTAGTGTTGTATATGTGATGTTATGTATGTGTGGTATTGTATATATTGTGTTGTATGTATTGTGATTTATATTGTACATGTGGTACTGTATGTATGGTGGAATGTGGTAGTATATATGCTGTGTTGTGTGTGTGATATTATATCTGTAGTGTGCTGTGAGTGGTGTTATATATATCTGGTGTGTGTGTGTGTATGTATGTGATGGTAGTATATATGTGATACTGTATCTGTGTGCTGTTGTATAAGTGGTATTATATGTATGGTGTTGTATGTGTGTTATTGTATGTATGTGTTATATATGTAATATTGTATTTATGGTGTTGAGTATATTGTGGGGTGTGTATATATGTGTGAGGTGTCTTAAGAGTGGTGCTGTATATGTGCTGTGCTATATGTGTTGGGTTGTAAGTGTATGTATGGTGTATGGACTTGTTGATGGAGCTGTGTGCATATATGCATGTCTGTCCCCAGCTATGAATATACTTTTCTAATTTCTAAGTCTTCCTGATTTTGAATATGAATTTTTTCATGGTCATTCATGTCTGATCCTTTATTTCATTGCTGAATAGTACCAGGATATGAGCACAATACGATTTGCTTACAAGCTGTCCTACTGTTAGGTATTTGGATTTTCCCTCCACTTTGGGGATATAACAAATGAGGTTGGCAGTAGAGTCAGGATGAATGTGAGGCAGGATGAAGAAACAGGGTGAGGAAACTTTTGAAGGTGATAGAGCCATTCATTATGGAGATTGTGGCTACTGTTTCACTGCTATAAAGATGTGTCACACTTTTAACTGTAAATATGTGCTGCATATTATATGGCAATTACACTGCATGAAACCCAGCAAAGTTAAAATGATACCTATTGCTTAGTCAATGAACTGAATCTATAGGCCATGGGCAGGGAGTCTTACAGCTAGGAAGTCATCAATCTTGTTTTTGGAATAGAAGCATCCCTTAGACACTACCTGCTCTTGAACCATCTAGAAGTCTAAGTTATCATGGCTGTTAAGAAAGGCTCTAGATCAGCAGTTCTCAACCTATGGGTCACAACCCCTTTTGCGGTTGAACAACAGGGGTCATACAGCTGATATCCTGCTTATCAGATATTTACATTATGATTTACACAGTAACAAAATTACAGTTAGGAAATAACAGTGGAAATAATTTTATAGTTGGGGTCACCACAACATGAGGAACTGTATTAAAGGGTCACAGCATTAGGAAGCTTGAGAACCACTGCTCTAGATGTCTAGTCATGGATGTCTGGTGACTTCTGCTTTCACATTCCTACCCTCGATTAGCCTGTCTTCCTTAGGACAGAACACTTGTTGATTTCCAGGGCTGCCCTACAATAACCTCTAGCTCCTGGGGTACTATGAGTAGCATGTACCTCAAATCAATCAGCTTACTGTGTTGAAGTCTTCAGCTGAAACTGGATCTATCTCGTGTACCTTGCCATCCCATCAGCTTTTCCTTCTTGGATTTGAAGTCCCAGGATTAGTGCACATATCTGGTTGCATGTCACCTGGGAATTGGCTCTCCTATCATTTGGAACAGATACTCTGCATCCCAGATAATATTATTTATGTTACAATCTGTCTTGCCTGGTGTTAATATGGGTGCCCTACCTTGACTTTCTAGTACTATGGGATTTTCTCTGTGAACTGCTAGGGTTTGTTTGTTTTTGTTTTTCAATGCATTTGTGTGTGCAGGTACACGTGTGTGCAGGTGAGGATGCATGTGTTTATGGAGGCTGGAATATCACTATGGGTATCATCTTTAGGAATACCATTCACATTCCTTGGAAGCAATGTCTCTCTTTTCCCTGAGCTTACCAGTTAAGCTAGATTGGCTGACTGCTGAGTGCCAGAGAACCTCTTGCCTCTGCCTCACAGCCCTGAGGTTACAAATGCACATTACTACACCTGACATTTTTAGTTGTGCGCTCTCTCTCTCTCTCTCTCTCTCTCTCTCTCTCTCTCTCTCTCTCTCCCTCACCTCCTCCCTCCTCTTTCTTTTGAGTAGGAAGCAGTGTATAGTTGTTCCTACCCATGCTGGTCAAACCACTGCATTTTAGTTGAGTATTGTTTTAATCATTTAAATCTGAATTTACATGGGATGTTGGGTTTATCTTGAAATCTTTTTCTTTGGTCTACTCTTTTATTTATTCTGCTTTCCTTTGAATCAACTCCTTTCTCTTATAAGATATATCTCCTTTGTTGGCTTTTTTACCTGTTATTTCACTTTCTTACAAGTTATACAGTATTGTGGTATATAGTTTTACATTCATAGTATAATTTAAAATAATAAATATATCACCTCCAGCATATAATAAGACACTCCAGTGCATTCCAATGTATGCCAGTATATCCAGGGGACTCCAGTATATGCCAGTGTATTCAGTGCTCTTCTACATATGCCAGTGTATTCAGTGCATTCCAGTATATGCTAGTGTATTCAGTGCACTCCAGTATATGCTAGTGTATTCTAGTACGCTCCACTGTTCACATGCCTCTTGTAGTTGTATGACAGATATCCTGTATTTACTCTGATATAAATTACACAAATATAATATTAATATATGTGTTTTTAAGTAGCTGTATTTTAAGGAGTTTATAGGAATACGAGTAGTTTATATTTGCCTCCACATTTTCCATTTCTGATACCCCTCTTTTTTTTGTGACATATTCCACTTCACAGGGTTTTTGTAGGGTCTTGTGGGTTAATTTTAGGCTAGATCAGCTTAGCTGGCTGGGACTAACTTGAGGTCTCTTTTGAGGGCGTAGTAAAGCTGTGGCCAAAGTGATGGTCTTCTGAAGGTGCTAGAAAACCTGCTTCCAGGCTAAGTCATGTGGATGTCATCTCCTTATCATGTGAGCCTTTCCACAGGGCTACTCATATGCAAGGCACTTACGGTTCCCCAAAACAACGATAAGAAGAAGAGATGGAAAAAAGAGACTGGGTGGAGGAGAAAAAAGGGTAGCAGAAAGAATGTGTGTGTGTGTGTGTGTATGAGAGAGAGAGAGAGAGAGAGAGAGAGAGAGAGAGAGAGAGAGAGAGAGAGAGAGAGGAGAGAGAGAGGAGAGAGAGAGAGAGAGAGAGAGAGAGAGAGAGAGAGAGAGAGAGAGAGAGTCAGTCTCTAAGATGACAGCCACAGACTCTTGTAACCTGCCATCTTCATTTTCATTTACCAGGGCTTATGTCATGCCACTGGTCATGATGATTAGCCCGGGAACATACATGGGTGTTGATATTGAGAGTGGAGATCATTGAGCATCACCCACCACTTTATAAGACACTACAATGGTCCCTTAGAGGATTCCCTGAATTCTCTTGTTAAGTCATGGAGGTTGTAGGCTCCTTGTAGGTTTTCCTTCTGCCTCTATCATGCTCCAGACTGGAGAGTTAGAAGAAGGGAAGGACAATAAGAGGGCTCCCTTTATTTGTGCCTCTTTTGGGGTTCTATTATCCTACTCTATCAGGTGTTTGTTTTTGAATTTTTTTCATTTATTGGTTTCAGGAAGGAAGACCATGTGACTCTCTTCATTGTATCTTTGGGGAGAAATGGAAGGCTTCCAATATTTGAGAGTAAATTCTAGATGTTTTATGAAGATCAAGGACAGAAATTTAAGAGGGAGAGTGCTGTAGGTAAAGATTACGTGGGAATCCAGCCAGCCATCTCACAAGTGGGAAGAGTTGGTCAAGGCCTGGGGATAGATGGCTTAGTTGGGCAGTGCACTGAGAAACAGGGAAGAGAAAGAAAACTGCTGATTGTACCAAGTGCCCACCTTCCTGATTCATTTTCCTTCTCTTGCTATTACAACTTCTCCAATGGTATTTCCTTGGCAGATGGATTTTTGCAGTCTTGGGGATTTTTCAGTTTACATCGTAACCATGCAAGATTATTAAGCAATGCATTATTTTTCTCTCAGGGGGAGCTTCTCAAGTGAGTCCTGCACTGGGGATGGAAGAACCAGAGGTAGATAGTCAGGACACCGGGAATGTGACAGCTGTGAGCTGTGTCACCAGAGGAGGGCAGGAGACTCTCAAACCCAGGACTACACTATGACACTCGTGAACATCAGCTGACTTTATTCACTTCCCTAGTGTCTAGTTGTTAATTAATTTATTCTTCTTTTTTAAAAATATTATCAAACATCTGCTTTTAGCTAAACTTTGGAATACAGCAAGAGATAAGATGCTCGATTTCATGTTCTTACAGAATTTTCAGCCTAGCAGGATAGAGACACAATGGATGAAGAACTGGTCAGGTTGTCACCTCATTGCCAGCTTAGTGCCTGCTGGCAGAGCCTTGGGTGCTGGAAGGGGAAGCATGGGTGGGACAAAGGAGAGGATATGTGTAAAGAGTTCACCAAATGTGCTATAACTGACCATAGCACCTATGCCTGATTTTAGCGATCTGGAGGTGTCCTAGTATTGCTATGATGAAACACCACAACCAAAAGATAAGGAAAGGATTTATTTGGTTTACACTTCCTTACTACAGTCCATCACTGAAGGAAGCCAGGACAAGAACTCTTCCCCACTCTCTCCTGTTGGTTCAGAATCTTCCTGGAGGGACTTTTGCACCATTAGCATAAGTCAACAGCACCCTGCTTCTGGGAGCTCAGGTGTTGCCTATATGGCCCCTGCTTTTGTGCAGAGTCAGTTTTTCTTTGGCAGAGTCAATATGCATAAGATTAAAACACACAGTTTTGTTTGACAGTCTCCTGGGGGCCTCAAAGACCTGTAGCTTTCTATGTAAATACAAACTTGGTTGATTCTTCTGAGTTTCCAATTTTATTGGCAAAACTTGCATTTCTTACCCTACTTGGCATATCATGACATTTATATACAGGAACAGTACTTGGGCCAAGTTTGAAGAGGGACATCGCATCTGTGTGCCAATATGTATGCATGCATGTGTTGCCTTGTGTGGGTGTGTGTGTGTGTGTGTGTGTGTGTGTGTCTGTGTGTACTGTGTTTATTTCTATGTATGTCTGTATCTCTTTGTCTGTGTGTCATTATGTACATTTATGTGTGTGGCATGTATACTGTTTGTATATTATGTGTGTATGGGTTTTATGTGTTTGTGTTTGTAAGTATGCTTTTTTATATGTGTACCTCTGTGGTGTATCTGTATGTGTACTTGGTTGTACACACACACATATACACAAACTTTAATATCCATGTCCCTGTTCATGTATGTGATTTGTGCATGCTTGCATTTGTGTATGCATGTGCCATTGTGTATGCATGTGCCATTGTTTTTATAGCTATGTCTTTCTATGTACCTATATCTGTCTGTATTTTTATAGTTATATGTATGTCTATTTAAGTATGTATCTCTGTATATGCATGTGAGTTTTGTCTCTATGTCTGATTCTCTCTCTCAGTATGTCTGCGTATGTATGTACATGTAATTCTATGTTTGTATGGGTGTGCATTTAATTCACACAATATGTGTATGGGTGTGCCTGTGTGTATTGTGTTTATGTATTTGTTGATGTTACAATGTACCTGAAAAAACCTGCTTATCAAGAGAAAAGCTTTATTTTGGCTCCTGGTTACAAGGTTTTCAATCCATGATGCTTGATTCCTTTACTCTGGGCCTGTGTTGAGGCAGAATCCTATATGGGACCAAAAGATGAAGAGAGGCTGCTCATCTCATGGTACCTGGGAAGCAAGGAGAGGAGAATAAAGGGGAAGGAGGAGAGGCAGCTAGAGTCCTAGTAATCCCTGTATCTTCACGACCTTTATGACCTGGGATCCGCCCATTAGGTCCTACCACTTAAAGGTTCCACTACCTCATAATTGTGCCAATAGGCCTAACACAGTTTAGTGAAGAATATTCCAGATCTAAGTTATCCATTGAGCACTGGGTGTTTGTCTGTGTCTGCATTTATGCATTTCTGTGTGTACATATCAGTTTGTTTCTATGTATATGTGTGTCTATGCACATTGTATATCTCCTTGTATTTGTGCATATATATATATGAAGGGCTTGCTATGCCATGCTAATTTTTTGTCCAGTTTGTATGAGGTTATAGGTATCATTTTCAGTCCTCTTTTGAACGCCATTGTCTCCCTTTCAGATGGTGGATGATCCCTATTATCACTAGTCATCCAAATGCTCTTCCAAAACACCATTTCCAACCATGGAATCCTTTCTGCCAGTGCTGACTTCTTGCTCACCTCTGCTGACTTGCTTCCTGGTGGAACATGCAGGCTGCATTTGCTCACTTTCCATTATGGCCTTTGACTGTCCATAGCACCTATGCCTGATTTTAGCAATCTGGAGATGTCCTAGTTAGAATTTTTATTGCTATGATGAAACACCACAACCAAATGCAAGTTGGGGAGGAAAGGGTTTATTTGGCTTATACTTCCAGATTGCAGTCCATCACTGAAAAAAGCCAGGACAAGAACTCGAACAGGGCAGAAACCTAGAGCTGATACAGAGGCCTTGGAGGTGTACTGCTTAGTGGTTTGCTCCTGTGGCTTGCTCAGTCTGCTCTCTTACAGAACTCCGGACCACCAGCCTGGGAATGGCCCCAACCACAATGTGCTTGGCACTCCCCCAACTATCATTAATTAAGAAAATGCTCTACAGCTGGATCTTATTCAGACATTTTCTCAACTGATGTTCCCTCCCTTCAGATGACTCTAACTTGTGTCACATTGACATAAATCTAATCAGGGCAGGAAATCTGAGTATATGACCCAATGCATATGAAGCTCCCATTTGAGACAGCCACACTTAAGGGAGGATATGAGAACTGTCATCCATTTCTTTTCAGGTAAGGAAGCAAAGTCAGAGAGCAGTTGAGACACCTACTTAGAATCACATAGATGGAAATCAGATTTGCACACAACACCTTGGGTCCAACAATACTGACAACCAGCACATTATTTCTTCATGGAAAGGAGTGGTTTCCAGGGATGAAAGCCAGCAGGCTCAAGTGAAAGGATGAAAGTGGAAGAAGTATACCTTGCCTGAAAATCCTTCTAATAATACCTACCTTGTGCTTGGGGCATGGCTATGGGGAAAGGTAAGAGGAGTTTGTGCTAGATTTGCAGATAAACCTTGCCCAGTCTTGCCCAAAACTCTGCAGGCTAACAGGTCAAGATGTCTGACATCTCCTATAAAATGGATGGGTCCATTTTCTAGGACCCTTAGCTGGCTCAGAACAACCATGTCTGCAGAGCATCTGGGATGCAGCAGGCATGTGATAGGTCAGAACTCTGATTCTTCCCATAGGTTAGGGCAGGTATGCAAGGCCTGTGTTGTCTGGATGGGTTTATGGCCTACATTCTCAGCATCTAAATCTATATGCTGTGCCTGTATTTCTTTCTGCTTTTGTGTTTGCATTTCTTATGTACCTCATCTAATGAAAAGCCTGCCTGCTTAGTTACTGAAGCAGTAACAAGGTGAGATGGGGAGGTCAGTGGGCTCCGATCAATTTGGAGGTATGCTCTTGTTTAAAATGAAGAGTCCTGTCCCCTTGTCCAGACCTATTGAGTCTTATGATTGTCCTGAACATCTTATAGTTTGAATATAAGGTCTCCCTAGGTTCTTCTGTTTGTATATTTGGCCTGCAGATAGTAGTTGGAAAGTGGAACTTTTGGGACAAATTGGTATGCTAACTGGCATGCCTAGGGTTAAGGTTAGGGTTAGGAGAAATGAAAGTTATAAATGCCTGCAGTTTGCACTTGAGATCTAACTTTCTTATCTGCTGAGGTATAAAGAACTCTTCTTACCTTTCACTGCCATAGGCAGAAAGGCCCAGCCTTCATGCCTTCCCTGACATCATGGACTGTATAATCTCCACGACTGTGAGCTAAAATTTCTTCTTTCTTAAGTCATGTCTATCAGGTATTTGTTCACACTGTCGTACAGGTGGCTTATGCACAAAGGTTCAAAGGTACATATGTTTTTGTTGTTTAGTTTTAAGATCGTATTTTATATTATTAAGAGAAAAATAAGTTTATTCACATATGTGCATGAGATGTAGCTACCACATGGGCAAAAGCTGTTTAATAATATATTTTGAGAACTGTATAGCCAGACAATTGCATCATCAGACAAGCATCAAGGAGCATACTCACAAAAATGTACATGGAATAGATCAATCACTCAGTTTAGCCTCTTGATGAAGTTAAGAGATAATAAAGACAGGCTTTAAGAGATGGTGGCTAGAGTAGCATTGCTTGGTGTTTTACAGTAATCGATTTTATATGTTATATTTGTGTCACACATTATATATGTTATATATTATAAACGGAATGTGCTCTAAAATAATAACTAGAAGTATACGTTAGAAAGTACATAGATTATGACATTGAGAAATGACAGGAAATTCTTATCTTCATTTTGATCTTAAGAGATTGCCATCATATATGGGATTTAAAGCCCAAACCTAATGAAGTAGTCATATGGTAGCCAGTGAATGGCTTTGAATCTACTCATAAAATCTGTCTTCAAATGAAACCAAACAATATAAGGAGAAAGCCCATTGTTCCCAGCAGAGTGCATGTCAAACCAAGGTCAGGCTTTTTGTGATTTGAACTTGATTGTGCCTGCTTTATAGATATGTTTGTAGAGATTTAATCTATCCTTCTCTTCCTGCTACAGAGAGAAGAAGACATCCTGAAACATGGCGAAACTCCATATAGGTGTAACTTTCTCTTAGAAAAAGTAAAATGTAATCTGTTTTCAAAGTTTCTCCTGTATCCATAGTTTCTGAAAACAGGCACCACCATGTTTATTGCAAAGAGGCATATTTTAATTAGCAAAATCTGATCTTTCAGATATATCTGGAACAGCTTTTAGTTATGTACAAGATAACATTTCATTAACTGAGATCAACACACTAGCTTATGATCTTTGCCAGTCTGCAAAGACAGAGGTGGAAATAACATTTCTGAGACCAGAGCTGGTAGCAGATGCCTTTAAAAACATCACTTCAGAGGCTGAGGCAGGATGGTCCTAAGCTCAAGGCTACTCTGGGCTACATTAGCAAAACTCTGTCCCACAAGCCAATAAACAAACAAATAATGACAACAACTCTGAAACAAATGAAAATACAACAAATTAAAATATATGGAATACAAATAAATGCAATAATAAGATATTAATGATAACAATCACCTATGGCTAAATCACTGATTTATGTCAGATACCGTATCAGTGCATTCAGGAAACTGGAAAAGCAAGAGTGGATAAGCAAGTGCAAAGACAGAATAAGGAAAGGGGTATAATATAAATAAATCAAATGAAAGCTTTCAAAGCCATATAAAGAACCACTAAAGTAAAAGTTAGTTTTTTTTTAAAGAGATAAAATGGCAAAAGTTTAAAGAAAGAAAAGGAGTGAGAGGCTTATAAGTGAGTAATGGAAAAGGAGATGTTATGATGGATATGATGTAAATACAAGAGATTTCCAAATGACTGAACTATTATATAATAACAAATTGGGAACAAGGAAGAGATAGATGGATATCTATCTATCATCTATCTATCTATATCATACAAAGTCTGACAACATTTGAAATCCAAACAGAAAATAATAAGCATCTTATGAAAGAATCTAATAACATTGCGTGTGAATTCTACAAAAAACATTTGAGCTTCTACTTTAATTATCCCTGTTTCTCCCTCCAAATCCTCCCACATACATCTTTTTTCTTTCCTTAAAATCATGGCCTCTTTTTATGTCAATTGTTATTGTACATTAGATGTATCTATATGTACAATACATTCTCAAGAATAACCAGGTCTGTCTATATAGCATTACTTGAATGTAGTTTAAGAGGGTTGACCATTTGGAACTAGACAACCAATTGGTTTACTCTTCCCTGAGAAGGGCCACCTCTCCTTCTCCCGGTTTTACTTAGTTACCTATAGTTCTTTGTGAAGGGTTGAAGTCTTGTGACCTTTGCCCCAAGCAGTAATCATGTTTGTTAGTGTCCTTTTCATTGGCTGACATCATGTTGGTGAGACATTATGGTATAGCTTCTGATCTTACTAGGAGCCACAGTATCACAGCAAAGTCACTAAAGCTTTGGCTCTTGCAATCTTCCTAACCCTCTTTTCTGCAGTGTTCCCTGAGCCTTAAGTATGGGCGTATTTTGTAGATGTTTCCATTGGGATGGGGCTTCACAACTCTCGTACTTTTTTTAAATATATATACATACTAACATCTTGGGACATAATTCTGGCACTGAAGAGTTTTGTATCACCCTGGGAAGGCTTTAGATTGTCTTTTCTCCAAGGATTCACTCTGGACCTGAGTGGATCCTCAGCTAATAAGGGAAGATAGTCCTTATTCCAAGACAATTAAAGGAGAAAGGGGGCAGGATTAACTGTGTAATTTCCCAACTTGCATGGACACTCCTCCAGGAAGCAAACATCATTGTTCTAGATAACTGAGATCTAGGGATTTGTCCCATTTATAGCTGATATCAAACCTAGGGACAGGAGAATTTACCTTGGAGTCACATCTTTCTGCCATCTACAGTTACAGACCCCTGCCCAAGAGAGGATGACAGGTGATCTGAAGTCCTCCCCCACATCTTGTCACACTACTCAGAGTCCCCTTAGCAACCACAGCTGCAGGAACAAATTGTCTGTCCCTTCCAAGGCTTCCACTGGGTTCTTAGCATGCTCTGTGTTCTCAGCGCTGGAAGGCTTTTCAGCACTTAAAATGATTTTGTTTTCTATGTTGGGGTGGAACCAGCCCACTCTATGATCAAAATCTATAGTGCTGAGAAGCGGCAGAAAATTGGCAAGGCTTAATAAACCTCATGCCTGACGTGCTCCCGTGGCTATATATCAAAGGGAAAACAAATATATTGACTAATTTCTCTCGGAAGAACATCCATAAATTACAGCTGTTTGAAACCAGCCTGTTGTGGAGAAAGGTTACGGATGATGTCATTTGTACCATTATAGGTATCACCATACCAACCCTGGCTCAACTTTTCCTGTAGCCTCTAAGCTCTGAGCGTGGGATGGACTCAGAACTCTGAGCACATCATGTGGCTCTGGGGTGGGAGCAGAATAATATCCTATGGTTGCCTTTTCTGCATCCCTTCACAGCATTGGCTTCCTGTGACTCCCACAATGGTTCATTAAAAAGAATTCAAGTTCTCTGAGGTAGAATCTGAGAGCATTTCTGTGGGCATAGGTAAGCTAAGGAATTCATTGATTACGGCCCTGTACTATGGGCAGAGGGTTTTGAATGGGACTGAGTATATCTCTGCTGCCAAGCACTCATGGAGAACGCAGAGCTTTACATTCATATCAAATGGTCACTGTCAGGTCCAGGGAAAGAATCTAGAAGTGTTCCATGTAGACCCATAGGTGACATTCACTGACAGTCATTGATACATTCCAAATCATGGTGGCTCCTGTGGTTATCTTAGGCTTCTGTTTTAGCCTCCACTTGACAGTGAGGAAGCTGAGCCCTACAGGTGCCAAGCTGCCCACTTGCTGAGAGCTACAAAGAGATGTCTGAGCACTTCAATGCCCTGCTTCCCTGGCCTCCAGCAGAGGGCTGGCTTAAATTTAGCTGAATTTTAGAGTCACCTGTACTGCCTGCCAATCCAAGGCCTGGTGCTATAATCCTAGGGAGTCTGAGACCCTGAACCTGTATCTATTTCTTAAGCAACACTCAAATGGCTGTGATGGATCTAGGTTCAGAACTCCTAAAATTGTCCTGGGAGCCTTTTGGTAAAATGTGGGCCATGAAGGCCTCATCTCTTACTAACCAAGAGTACATTGTCCATGGTTGTGTAGTCTCTTGATTTGATGTCTCCTTGGCCATCTTAAATGAAGTCTCCGGGCTGGCACAGAAGAGCAGGACAATTAGGGCCTTTCCATTGAGCAAACTTCTTAAGAAGGTTTAAGTACAGCAGGGGGCAGCGTAGAAGGTGTATGCAGTGGTTAGGCAATACCTGTGTCAGGAAAGTGTTGGACCCCAACATTGTGGTGTGGCTTGACTTGCTTATTGGACAAGTGTAGCTGTTTTTTTGTGTTTATATGTGTCCTATTCTCAGTCCACCAAGAAGGACTCTGTCCCCCCACCAAAGGAGACTCCAGAGGACTTTTCAGTCATGATGGGAGCCCCTGCTTGAGTCTCAGTACATTCTGACGCTCCTGCAGCAGATGTGGGAGCAGATGCAACTGTGCTGATACAGGCAGACACCCCAATGCTTCTGATTGCAGTAATTGTTGCTTCGTGTTTTGTATTTGTCTGCATATAGCCATCAGTGGCAGCCACCCACTCAGTTTCTCTCGGGAAGCCTCTCAGCCTCCTCTCTCACACACACATGTTCATACATACACAAATACACATGGCTGAAGGCCCAGCTTGTCCCACACTCTGATTTCACTCTATTCAGAAAACAAAAATAGCCACTGACATACACATGGGTGAGCCTGACTGAACTGCCACCAAAATCCCCCCTCTGATGACAGCCCAGAAGCCACCTGCCTATTCTTGCTTCTTTTTTTTTTTTTTTTTTAATTTTTTTATTGGATGTTTTATTTACATTTCATATGTTGTCCCCTTACCCCATCCCCCACCCACCCAGGAACCCCCAATCCCCTCACACCTCCTCCTTCTTCTTTGTGGATGTAACCTCTATCTACCCCCCCACTCCCACCTCCCCACCCTCAAAACTCCCACCCCCTGGGGCGTCCAGCCTTCATGAGGTCAAGGATCTCATCTTCCACCTGTGCCCAGCAGGGCCCTCCACTCTTATATATTCAGCTAAGGCCCTGGATCCCTCCATAAGTGCTCCCAGGCTGGTGGTTTAGACCCTGGGAGCTGTGGTTGGTTGGTATTGTTGCTCTCCTCATGGTCTTGCTTCTTTAATAGGTCTAGCTGAGGCTGTGTGGGGGTGGAAAGGTGGTACATGAATGGAATGCTGCTTTCTTCTGGAAGATTTGCTGCCTGAAACCATTGGGCATAATAAGATCTGGGCAGCAATGGGGGTTCTAAGGGACTTTATGTTTTCACAGGAGACCAAATTTCTTGGATGAGTGAGTGATCTATTTGTAAGGCAGAGGCAAACCCTTCAGACCTTTCAAACACTACTGAACTGGAACTCAAACTTAGGAGCTCCGCAACCCAAGAGCCACTCCGACCACATCGCCATCAGGCTAGGAGACTACAATCATCTTCCATTGCACTTGCCATTGCTTAGTTTCAGTTATAATTTATTTTTTTTTGAAATTATCATACCATAATGCTTCCTGTTTGGGGGGTATAAAGTTCTGTGAAGTTTAAGATATATATTCACATACATTCAGTTATTTATGTGTGTATGTCTGTCACTATTTGTATGGCATCATAGTCAGGACACATCCCACTGCATAGTTTCCCCAAGTTTGCCTGAATAATCATTTCTACTGTTTTTCCTTTCAACAAAGTCATATGCATGGGGCCCCACAAAGTACAACCTTTGAGACCACTTTCTTCTCAGAATAATGCTTTTGAGAGTCTTCCAAGGCAATCCATGAACATATCCAGTCTGTTCTTTCTTATTATTGAGTGTTATTCTATCATGTGTACGCACATATGTATAAGTATCTATGCATATGTGCCAGGTTGTTCATTTACTAGTTCATTCAAGGACTTTGTGTTGTGTTTTCTTAACATCTATACAGAGGTTTTAAAAAATGTTTTAAAAAATGATTCTCAATTTTCACTCCTCCAGGGAAATAACCAGCCTGAAATGGCAGGGTCACAGGGACATGTGTGCTGAACTTTGTAAAAATTTGCCTGTTTCCTAAAGTGACTGTATTCTTTCTTATTCTCCCTAGGAATATATAAAAGTTTGAGTTGCTTTGAATTCTCAGTTGTACTAAGTACCATTGACATTTTTTAGTGATTCAGATAGATATTAAGTTGTGTTTTGTTATGCCCTAAACATCCATTTCCTGGATGACTAATGATGCTTAACAACATTTGTGTGTTTGCTTGCTGTGTATTTGGCAAAGTATGTGTTAATTATTTTGCCATTTTTGCTTCCTGGCTGTTGAATTCTGAGTATTTTTTAAAATATATTTTGGACCAAGCATTTCATTGGATATATACTTCCAGATATTTTCAGTCTGTTGCTTGTCTTCTTTTAACAACAAAATTTAAGAAACTTTAATTTCTATCAATAATTGATACAATTAATTTTTTCATTTGTGCATTTTATTTTTAGTGTAGCATCTATGGGACTCATTGGCAACTCTAAAGTCAGGCAGAGTTTATCTTGCATTTATTTAATTTTGAAGATGCTAAGGATTGAACGTAGGGTAATGTGCCTGCTATGGAAACATTCTTCTACTTAAATAGACTCTAGTCCTCTGTTGGCTTTTTAAAGCTCAAATGCTTTTAATATTTAGATTTATGTTATAATTTTTCTGCATGTCATAATGTTAGATTAAAAATTATTATTATTAGAGCAGAAGTCTATTCAATTGTTGCAACATTTCTGGCAGAAAAAAATCCCTCAAATGGTTTTTGAATAAATTTATAAAAATGCACACTTATGGTCATACTTCTGAACTTTATAGTATGTTCCATAGTAAAAAGAATAGTTTTAAACATCTAACCCTTTGTCAATACAGCATTGGTTTAATTGTCCTGGCTGTAGAGAAAATCCCAAACTTTTGTATCTTGGTTCTCACATCTTTAGTCTTCTCTTTCAAATTAGTTTAATCTATTTGAGGTTCTTCGGGTTTCAACCTTGACAATTCTGTGAAACATGGACATGATTGTTACTAGTATTTTTACAGAATTGCACAAAACTTACAGATAAAATTTGGGGAGAGTTGGTTTCTCCACTATTCTGAGTCACTTAACCCACAGAGTGTGTTTGTCTATTTGCTTGTTTCCCTCATCAGCAGTGTGTAACTTTAGCATCTAGAATCATATATGTTATTTCCTACCTATTCAAGTATTTTGTCTTGGTCCCTACCCTAAATGATACTGTTTTGTTTGCAAATTGCTTGATGATGGAACTATCGGGATTTGCGTTTGTGTGTGTGTGTGTGTGTGTGTCTGTGTATGTTAACTTTGTACTCATAACCATTGGTTTTAGGGGAGTTGTCATGATTTAGACTTCTTCAGGCTTTCTACCTAAATAATCATATTGTCTATGAATAAAATATATTTTTATTTCTTTTCTAATTTTTGTGCCTTTGACTCTTTTAGCATGCAATACTTGTTGGGGTTTCTTTTGTTTGTTTGTTTGTTTATTTACGTCCCAAATGTAATGCCCCTGGTCCCCCTTCAGAGATTTCATTTTTTTTTTTTTTTTGGTTTGGTTTTTTGAGACAGGGTTTCTCTGTGTAGCCCTGGCTGTCGTGGAACTCACTCTGTAGACCAGGCTAGCCTCGAACTCTCGAACTCAGAAATCCCCCTGCTTCTGCCTCCCAAGTGCTGGGATTAAAGGCGTGTGCCACCACCACCCGGCCCTTCAGAGATTTCCTATCCCCATACCTCCACCCCTTCATTAAGGGAGCAGCTCCCCACCTGGGTATTCCCCCACTCTGGTGCATCAAGTCTTTGCAAGATTAGGTGCTGGGGGACTTGGACCAGCTTATGTATACTCTTTGCTTGATGGCTTCATCTCTAGACGCTCCCTAGGGTCCAGGTTAGTTGACACTGTTGGTCTTCCTTTTTTTTTTTTTTTTTTTTTTTTTTTTTTTTTTTTTTTTTTTTTATTGGATGATTTATTTACATTTCCTATGTTGTCCCCTTACCCCATCCCCCACCACCCCCTCGGAACCTCCAATCCCCTCGCCCCTCCTCCTTCTTCTCTGTGGATGTAACCTCTATCTACACCCCCCCCCACTCCCACCTCCCCACCCTCAAAATTCCCACCCCCTGGGGCATCCAGCCTTCATGAGGTCAAGGTTCTCTTCTTCCACCTATGCCCAGCAGGGCCCTCCACTTTTACATATTCAGCTGAAGCCCTGGATCCCCCCCTAAGTGCTCCCAGGCTGGTGGTTTAGACCCTGGGAGCTGTGGTTGGTTGGTATTGTTGCTCTCCTCATGGTGCCACAAACCCTTTCAGCTCCTTCAGTCTTCACTCTAACTCCTCCATTGAGAACCCCATGATCAGTTCAATGGCTAGTTGTGAGCATCTGCCTCTGAATATGTCTGACTCTTGAAGGCCTCTGAGGAGATATCCATATCAGGCTCTTATCAGCATGCACTTCCTGTCTTCCACATCAGCATCTACCTTTGGTGATTGCACATGGGATAGATACTCAGGTGGGGTGGTCTTGAGACGGCCCCTCCTTCAGTTTCTGTCCCTCACTTTGTCTCCATATTTGCTCCCTTGAGTATTTTGTTGATCCTTCTAAGAAGGACCGAATCACCCTCACTTGGTCTTCCTTCTTTATGGGCTTCATGTGGCCTGTGAGTTGCATCTTGGGCATTTCAAGGTTCTAGGCTAATATCCAATAATCAGTGAGTGAATACCATGTGTCTTCTTTTGTGATTGGCTTACCTCACTCAGGATGATAATTTCTAGTTCCATCCATTTACCTAGGAACCTCTCGAATTCATTGTTTTTAATAGCTGAGTAATACTCCATTGTGTAAATATACCACATTTTTTGAATCCATTCCTCAGTTGAAGGACATCTGGGTTCTTTCCAGCTCCTGGCTATTATAAATAAGGCTGCTATGAACATAGTTGAGCATATGTCCTTGTTATATGTTCGAGCATCTTCTGGGTATATGCCTAGGAGTGGTATAGCTGGATCCTCGGGTAATGCTATGTCCAATTTTCTGAGGAACCGCCAGACTGATTTCCAAAGTGGTTGCACCATCTTGCAGTCCCACCAACAATGGAGGAGTGTTCCTCTTTCTCCACACCCTCACCAGCATCTACTATCACCTGAGTTTTTAATCTTAGCCATTCTGACTGGTGTGAGATGGAATCTCAGGGTTGTTTTGATTTGCATTTCCCTGACGACTAAGGATGCTGAACATTTCTTTAGATGCTTCTCGGCCATTCGAGTTTCTTCCGTTGAAAATTCTTTGTTAAGCTCTATACCCCATTTTTTAATAGGGTAATTTGGTTGTCTGGAGTCTAATTTCTTGAGTTCTTTGTATATATTGGATATTAGCCCTCTATCAGATGAAGGATTGGTAAAGATCTTTTCCCAATTTGTTGGTTGTCGTTTTGTCCTATTGACAGTGTCCTTTGCCTTACAGAAACTTTGCAATTTTATGAAGTCCCATTTGTCAATTCTCGATCTTAGAGCATATGCCATTGGAGTTCTGTTCAGGAACTTTTCCCCTGTGCCCAAGTATTCGAGGCTTTTCCCCACCTTCTCTTCTATTAGTTTCAGTGTATCTGGTTTTATGTGGAGGTCCTTTATCCACATAGACTTGAGCTTTGTACAAGGAGATAAGAATGGATCAATTTTCATTCTTCTACATGTTGTCTTCCAGTTGAACCAGCACCATTTGTTGAAAATGCTGTCCTTTTTCCACTGGACAGTTTTAGCTCCTTTGTCAAAGATCAAGTGACCATAGGAGTGTGGGTTCATTTCTGGGTCTTCAATTCTATTCCATTGATCTTCCTGCCTGTCTCTGTACCAATACCAGGTAGTTTTTATCACTATTGCTCTGTAGTACAGCTTGAGGTCAGGGATGGTAATTCCTCCAGAAGTTCTTTTATTGTTGAGAATAGTTTTCGCTATCCTGGGTTTTTTGTTATTCCATATGAATTTGAGAATTTCCTTTTCTAACTCTGTGAAGAATTGAGTTGGGATTTTAATGGGGATTGCATTGAATCTGTAGATTGCTTTTGGCAAGATGGCCATTTTTATTATATTAATCCTGCCAATCCATGAGCATGGGAGATCTTTCCATCTTCTGAGATCTTCTTCAATTTCTTTCTTCAGGGGCTTGAAGTTCTTGTCATACAGGTCTTTCACTTGCTTGGTTAGATTCACACCAAGGTATTTTATATTATTTGCAACTATTGTGAAGGGTGTCATTTCCCTAATTTCTTTTTCAGTCTGTTTATCTTTCATGTAGAGGAAGGCTACTGATTTGTTTGAGTTGATTTTATAACCAGCCACTTTGCTGAAGTTGTTTATCAGGTTTAGGAGTTCTCTGGTGGAAGTTTGGGGGTCACTTAAGTATACTATCATATCATCTGCAAATAGCGATATTTTGACTTCTTCCTTTCCTATTTGTATCCCTTTGACTTCTTTTTGCTGTCTAATTGCTCTGGCTAAGACTTCCAGTACTATATTGAATAGGTAGGGGGAGAGTGGGCAACCTTGTCTAGTCCCTGATCTTAGTGGGATTGCTTCAAGTTTCTCTCCATTTAGCTTGATGTTGGCTACTGGTTTGCTGTAAATTGCTTTTACTATGTTTAGGTAGGGGCCTTGAATTCCTGATCTTTCCAAGACTTTTATCATGAAGGGATGTTGAATTTTGTCAAATGCTTTCTCAGCATCTAGTGAGATGATCATGTGTTTTTTTTCTTTAAGTTTGTTTATATAGTGGATTACATTGATGGATTTCCGAATATTGAACCATCCCTGCATTCCTGGGATAAAACCTACTTGATCATGATGGATGATTGTTTTGATGTGGTCTTGGATTCGGTTTGCTAGAATTTTATTGAGTATTTTTGCATCGATGTTCATAAGGGAGATTGGTCTGAAGTTCTCTTTCTTTGTCGGGTCCTTGTGGGGTTTAGGTATGAGTGTAATTGTAGCTTCATAGAACGAATTGGGTAGTGTTCCTTCTGTTTCTATTTTGTGGAATAGTTTGAAGAGAATTGGTATTAGGTCTTCCTTGAAGGTCTGATAGAATTCAGCACTAAAACCATCTGGTCCTGGGCTTTTTTTAGTGGGGAGGCTTTTGATGACTGCTGCTATTTCCTGAGGGGTTATGGGACTATTTAGATGGTTTATCTGCTCCTGGTTTAACTTCGGTACCTGGTATCTGTCTAGGAAATTGTCCATTTCATCCAGGTTTTCCAGTTTTGTTGAGTATAGGCCTTTGTAGTAGGATCTGATGATTTTTTGAATTTCTTCAGTTTCTGTTGTTATGTCTCCCTTTTCAGTTCTGATTTTATTAATTTGGATACTGTCTCTGTGCCCTCTGGTTAATCTGGCTAAGGGTTTATCTATCTTGTTGATTTTCTCAAAGAACCAACTCCTGGTTTTATTGATATTTTGTATTGTTCTTTCTGTTTCTATTTGGTTGATTTCAGCCCTGAGTTTGATTATTTCCTGCCTTCTACTCCTCCTGGGTGTATTTGCTTCTTTTTGTTCTAGAGCTTTTAGTTGTGCAGTCAACTTGTTAGTGTGTGCTCTTTCCAGTTTCTTTTTGTAGGCACTTAGAGCTATGAGCTTTCCTCTTAGCACTGCCTTCATGGAGTCCCACAAGTTTTGGTATGATGTGTCCTCATTTTCATTGAATTCTAAAAAGTCTTTTATTTCTTTCTTTATTTCTTCCTTGACCAAGTCATCATTGAGTAGAGAGTTGTTCAGTTTCCATGTGTACGTGGGTTTTCCATTGTTTTTGTCATTATTAAAGACCAGTCTTAGTCCGTGGTGATCTGATAAGATGCAAGGGATTATTTCAATCTTTTTGTATCTGTAGAGGCTTGTTTTGTGACCAATTATATGGTCTATTTTGGAGAAGGTACCATGAGGTGCTGAGAAAAAGGTATATTCTTTTGTTTTAGGATGAAATGTTCTATAGATGTCTGTTAAGTCCATTTGGTTCATAACTTCTGTTAATTTCAAAGTGTCTCTGTTTAGTTTCTGTTTCCATGATCTGTCCATTGCTGACAATGGGGTGTTGAAATCCCCCACTATTATTGTGTGAGGTGTAATGTGTGTTTTGAGCTTTAGTAAAGTTTCTTTTATGTATGTAGGTGCCCTTGCATTTGGAGCATAGATGTTCAGAATTGAGAGTTCACCTTGGTAGATTTTTCCTTTGATGAGTATGAAGTGTCCTTCCTTATCTTTTTTGATTAATTTTGGATGAAAGTCGATTTTATTTGATATTAGAATGGCTACTCCAGCTTGTTTCTTGGGACCATTGGCTTGAAAAATTGTTTTCCACCCTTTTATTCTGAGGTAGTGTCTGTCTTTGTCACTGAGGTGCGTTTCTTGTATGCAGCAAAATTCTGGGTCTTGTTTGTGTATCCAGTCTGATAGTCTGCGTCTTTTTATTGGGGAATTGAGACCATTGATGTTAAGAGATATTAAGGAAAAATGATTGTTGCTTCCTGTTATTTTTTTTATTAGAGGTAAAGTTATGTTTGTATCTTTTTTGGGGGTTGTTGGAAGATTACTTACTTGCTTTTCCTAGGTTGTAGTTTCCCTCCTTGTGTTGGCATTTTCCATCAATTATCCTTTGAAGTGCTGGGTTTGTGGGAAGATATTGTGCAAATTTGGTTTTGTCATGGAATATCTTGGTTTCACCATCTATAGTGATTGAGAGTTTTGCTGGGTATAGTAATCTGGGCTGGCAATTGTGTTCTCTTAGTGTCTGTATGATGTCAGTCCAGGCTCTTCTGGCTTTTATAGTCTCTGGTGAGAAGTCTGGTGTAATTCTTATAGGTCTGCCTTTATATGTTACTTGACCTTTTTCCCTTACTGCTTTTAGTATTTTTTCTTTGTTTTGTGCATCTGATGTTTTGATTATTATGTGACGGGAGGTATTTCTTTTCTGGTCTAGTCTATTTGGTGTTCTGTAGGCTTCTTGTATGTTTATGGGCATCTTGTTCTTTAGGTTAGGGAAGTTTTCCTCAATAATTTTGTTGAAGATATTTACTGGCCCTTTAAGTTGAGAATCTTCATTCTCATCTATACCTATTATCCTTAGGTTTGGTCTTCTCATTGTGTCCTGGATTTCCTGGATGTTTTGAGTTAGGAGTTTTTTGCGTTTTGCATTTTCTTTGACAACTGTGTCAATATTTTCCACCGTATCTTCTGCATTTGAGATTCTCTCTTCTATCTCTTGTATTCGGTTGGTGATGCTTGCGTCTGTGACTCCTGATCTCTTTCTTAGGTTTTCTATCTCCATGGTTGTCTCCCTTTGAACTTTCTTTATTGTTTCTATTTCTAGTTTCAGGTCCTGAATGTTTTTGTTTAATTCCTTCTTTGTGTTTTCTTCCATTTCTTTAAGGGATTTCTGTGATTCCTCTTTAAGGGCTTCTATCTGTTTACTTGTACTCTCCTGTATTTCTTTAAGGGAGTTACTTAATTCCTTCTTATAATCCTCTATCATCATCATGAGAAGTGATTTTAATTCTGAATCCTGCTTTTCAGGTGTGATGGGGTGTTCAGGGCTTGCTATATTGGGAGAATTGGGCACTGATGATGCCAAGAAACTTTGGTTTCCGTTGCTTATGTTCTTGCGCTTGCCTTTCGCCATCTGGTTAACTCTAGTGGTACCTGCCCTCACTGTGTAAAACTGGAGTCTGTATTTCCAGTTATCTTGCTTATTGCAGAGCTCCTCAGAGTCCAGAGGTCTCTGTGGTCTTATGCTCCTAATCTCCTGGGTGGAATAACTCCTGGGACTCAGGCCACCTCTTGGATCTGGAAATCCTTCTGCTCTGAGTGCAGTGGGTCCTCGATGACTCAGGATTCAGTTTCAGCTGCTCTGAGTGCAGTGGCTCCAGCTGCTCTGAGTGCAGTGGCTCCTGGATGACTCGGGATTCAGTTTCTCAACAGGACAGGAGCAGACCGACTCTGTGTCACCAGCTGCTCTGAGTGCAGTGGCTCCTGGATGACTCAGGATTCAGGTTCTCCACAGGACGGGAGCAGACCGACTCTGTGTCTGCTCCAGCCGG
>NW_021621022.1:10051637-10059668 GCF_004785775.1 Grammomys surdaster
TTCTCCACAGGACGGGAGCAGACCGACTCTGTGTCTGCTCCAGCCGGGAGGAGCAGGCAGGGGCAGAAGGCACTGTTGGTCTTCCTACGGGGTTGCCATCCCCTTCGGTTCCTTCAGTCCTTCCCCTAACTCTTCCACAGAGGTCCTTGAACTCAGTCCAATGGATGGCTGTAAGTTTCTGTGTCTGTCTCAGTCAGTTGTTGGTAGAGCCTTTCAGAGGACAGCCATGCTAGTCTCCTATCTACAAGCACAACATAGCATCAGTAATAGTGTCAGGGTCTGGTGTCCACCCATGGGATATGCATGGTATATACTCACTGATATTAGCCAAAAAGTACAGAATACTCATGATACAACCCACAGATCTTAAGAAGTTTAAGAAGAGGGAAGGCCCAAGTGAGGATGCTTCAGTCCCACTTAGAAGGGGGAATAAAATGATTATGAGAGTGTAGATAGATCTTAAGTTGGGCTGGTCATTGGCTGGCTGTTCCTTCAGTCTCTGCTCCATTTTTCTCCCTGTGTTTCTTTTAAAAAGGAACAATTCTGAGTTAAAAAATTAAAAGTGTGTTTGTGTCCTCATCCCTTCACTGTGAGACCAGTCTAACAATTGGAGGTGGTATCTTCAGGTTCCATCTCTCCACTGTTGAACATTTCGACTAAGGTCACCTATACTGAGTCCTGGGTGCCTCTCACATCCCAGGTTTCCGGGACTTTCTAGAGGTTCCCTCACCCCACCCCCACCCCAAGAAGCTGCATATTTCCATTTATTCTCCTAGCTCTCTGGGTGTCTACCCTATCTCCTTCCATATATGATCCTACCTCCCTTTTCCCATCCTCCACCCCTCCCACTGATTTTCCTCTCTCTCTGACTCAAATAATCATTTTATTCCCCCTTCTAAGTGGGACTGAAGCATCCTCACTTGGGCCTTCCCTCTTCTTAAACTTCTTAAGATCTGTGGGTTGTATCATGGGTATTCTGTACTTTTTGGCTAATATCAGTGAGTATATACCATGCATATCCACCAGTTGGAAAAGTAGCTACCAATGCTTCATGCCTGATCTTAGATGAAGTGTTTTTTCTTTTACCTGTAAACATTATGTTGATCATAAGCCCTTTATAGATGAGCTTAATGAAGTTGGGGGATCCCCTCTCTATTCCTGATTTGTTAAGAGTTTGTCATAAATGGATATAAAAAATTTTAAAGGTCTTTTCTGTATCAATTTGTTTTGTCATTTGTTTAGATGGCTCATGTTATTTGCCACTTTATCAATTGATTTTCAAGTGGAGAACTACCCTTACATTCTTGAGATAGACTAACTTGGACAACAGTCATTATTCTTTTTTACAAATTCATGAATTTGACTTCCTAACATTTGGTTCATGACTTTTATGTTTATATTTTTAAAAGAATTGACCTGGAAGTTTGCTCTGTACTTTTTCTGTTTTTGATATTTGCATAATAATATTTGAGAATCAGTTCTTCTCTTGTTTTTTTTTTTTTTCATTTATTTTTCTTTTATAAAAACCCTTATGTGGTAGCCACAGCTGGAGCCTGAGTCCTCTGAACAGAGACTCTGGTGTGGGTCTTCACAAGATGATCAGTGAATTCCTGATAAGGAGACTTGGTGAACACAGTCTCTTTCCAGAGATTGGGGGTCAGGTAGCTGTAGGTCTTGGAGATGGCATCGAAGGTGGCCTTGGCAAAGTTGCCCAGGGTGGCAGTGCAGCCCCTGGCTGAAGTGTAGCAGTCGTCTATGCCGGCCATCATCAGGAGCTTCTTGGGCACAGGAGCAGAGACAATGCCAGTGCCTCTGGGGGCAAGGATGAGACGCACAAGCACAGAGCCACAGCGGCCTGTCACCTTGCATGGAACAGTGTGGGGCTTGCCAATCTTGTTCCCCCAGTAGCCTCTCCGCACAGGGACAATGGAGAGCTTGGCCAAGATGATGGCCCCTCGGATGGCAGTGGCAACTTCCTTGGAGCACTTGACACCAAGACCAATGTGACCATTGTAGTCCCCAATAGCAACTAAAGCCTTGAACCTGGTCCGCTGGCCAGCCCGAGTCTGCTTCTGCACTGGCATAATCTTCAGAACCTCATCCTTTAGGGATGCACCCAGGAAAAAGTCAATGATCTCAGACTCCTTAATGGGCAGGGAGAACAAGTCGATCTCCTCCAAGGACTTGATCTTCATGTCCTTAACCAGGCGGCCCAGTTTGGTGACGGGGATCCACTCCTTGTCTTCAGCTTTTCCTCCACGAGCGCGGGCCTCGACCACTACCGCGGCCCCTAAGACCACTGCCGAATCCTCCACAGAAGCCACCGCGGCCTCTTAATCCTGGGCCCCCCGGGTCCTCCGGGTCCTCCCGCTGCACCGGCGTCATCCACCATTTGGTGTTTTCCCGAAGAAGAAGAAGTCAGTTCTTCTCTTGTTATAAAGAATTCTTAAACAATTTTTAGAATTTTCCAACAAATTCATATAATAGTAGAATTTTCTATTTCAGAGGGTTTCAAAATATAAATTCAATTTCTTTAATAGTTATAGGATTTTAAAAAACACATTCCTCATTCTTTGATGAATTTTGGTAAATAGTGGTTTTCCCGTAGCTCACATTATTTCTTCCTTCAAGCTACAAAACTGTATACAGGTTATTCAAGTTATTTCTTACTGTCCTTTTAATGTCTGTGGATTCTGCAATGGTAACTTCTCTTACATGCAACATATTAGAAATGAATGTCATCTCATTTTCTCTTTTTGTCTTACTAAAATATTAATTTTTTATTGATTTTTCTTTGGGACCATTTTGCTCTTTTTCTTAAAGTAGAAGCTTAGATTATTGATTCGACCCATCTTTGTTGATGAAAACACTGTATGCTGTTATTTTCTCCCTGTGAGTTACTTTAATTACAACTCATACATTTTGATAGATGTTTATATATTTCAATTCAAATTATTTCAATATCTTTTGAAACTTCTTTAACCCATGAATTATTTATATTACTAACTTCTAACTGATTGGTATTTTTTGCAATTCTGTATTGTTCATTTGTAATTTTACTTTGTTATAGAGAATTATCTTTATATAATTTCAACTCTTTTAATTTGTTAAGGTTTGTTTTATGACAAAAAATGTGGTCTTACTGGATGAAACTCCACATGCACTTGAAAAGAATGCATATTCTAAGTGCTTACACTGAATCTTCACTGACTTAATCAGATTTAGCTGATAGATGTCTGTTCAAGTCTTCTATTTCCCTGGAGATTTCTATTTTTCTGTTCTGTGTATTACTGAAAAGAAAGTATTAGGTTTTTCTGAAATAATGGATTTCTTTCTTTTTCCTTTTTGTTTGGTAAGTCACTGTTGGTGTATTTTGAAACTCTGTTACTATATGAATGTCATGTCTTCTTGGTCATATGCTCCTTGTGTTATTACACATTGTCTTTCTGTAGCTCTTTAAATATCCCTTGCCTTGAAGTCAACTTGAGTGGTGGAATAGCCATTCTGCATTTCTTTCGGCTGTGCTCTATTGTATCTCTTTCCTGTTCTACTTTGAGTTTCTTTGTAATTACATTTGAAATGAGCTTATTTTATATAGTACAAATTGGAGGCATATTTTCTATCCATTCTGACCACTTCCATTTTTTAAAATTTATGAGTTTAGACCATTTATACTTAATATAATTATTGATATGTTTAGATTTTGTGCATAATGTTACCTCTTTTTTTTCTATTCTTTCTAGTTATCCTGAACTTATTTCTCTTTCTTGCTCCCTGTTGTTACCTGAGCTATATTATTCACATCAGATCACAACACAGTCTTTTAAATTATTTTAGTTCTTACTTTTCTTTAAAATACTATTTATACAATGTCTTCATTTTGGCATAGTTTTGCTTTCTTTCCTATTTTTGTGGATCAGGACACAATCTTTTAAATATTTGTCTCACAGTAGCATTTCATTAAGTAAATTGATGAAGACTGAGAGTTTTGAATTTATATTTGATGTTTGTGGTATTTCATGCTTAGGGCATTTTCTTCTCTTTCAGAGAGCTAGAACACTTTCCTCTCTGACATATAGTTTAGCTCTAAATTCATTTGGATTGGATTATATTTAACAAAGAGAAAATGAGGTTTCAGCTGGCCCTAAAATGAGTGTCTCCCTAAAAAGGCTTAGGAATTAGTTTGCCCTTCTTGTATTAAATATCAACTCATTAAGGTTTTTAGTAGTGCTATATAAAAAAATCATTTAGGTCAGTCAGCCTCATCAATAATTTGACTACAAATAGTAAGATGCTGAAATGTAAAAAGTATAATTTGTACTAACAAAATGACCTGTGAACAGGGAAACCAGAGAAAGAAGCGAGAAGATAATATTAGCAACGTGCATCCAATCTGTCCAGGAGCTATAGGACCTGGAAGCACAGGCAGGGTCTCTTATCTCCAAATAGTGGACAGTGGATTACAGCTATCTTAGCATAATTCCCTTAAACATCCCATCCTTTCTTCTTCTCTTTGTCCTGGTTTTGGGATTATCAAGGAATGTTCCTTATTGGCATTTTTTTTCAATTATGAAAACACCAACTAGAGGGTCCTACAAGGAGAAATGGTCCTACAAGATCCTACAAGGAGAAACATCTCTCTACACTTCCCTCCTTCTTGAACTCCATGAATTCACAGTAGAGTTCTGTCCCTCCTTTTAGAACAGCAGCTCTGAACCTGTGGATTGCAATCCCTTTGCAGATCGAATGACCCTTTCACAATGGCTGCCTAAGACCACAGAAAGCACAGATATTTACATTACAGTTCATAACAGTAGCAAAATTAGAGTTATGAAGTAAAACAAAAATAATTTTATGGTTGTGGGTCATCACAGCATGAGGAGCTGTATTAAAGGGTTGCAGCTTTAGGAAGGTTGAGAACCACTGCTTCAAATAGCCATGAAGATGACCAGGATGAAGAAAGGGGGCATCCCTGGAGGTGGAATGAATCTGCATAAGAAGTTTGATAACAGAGCCATGGAAATAGACCCTTACAGGAAACAGGAAATAGACCCTTACAGGAAACAGGAAATAGACCCTTACAGGAAACAGGAAATAGACCCTTACAGGAAACAGTGAGGAAATCAAGAAGCAACCATATTTATGTGTATGAATGTTCAAGTGGCTTCAGAACTGGCTACAGGAGGCATGCCTGCAAGCATAAATGAAGATGAGACCCGGCATCAGGTAGACAGGTTTAATGTCTATACCCCCTGGAGTTCTCTCTACAGTGCCCAGTTATATGATTTATACCTCTTTCAATCAAGAGGCTGGAAAAGGCTTCGCTGGGGATCTAATCATTCTGAGGAAAATTATATATGAAGTTACAAGTGGAGATTCTAAATAAACTTATAAATTTAGAACACAGATTCTTCTAGTGTGGTAAGTCCAGTCAACAAGGCCCAGCCATTCACTCAGCCCCTTTAGATTTTCTGAAAAATAAAGAAATAATTTAGATGTGCTGTATATTTGAGCACATCCTTTATAGGAAAAATAAATACCCAAAGAAAGAGCTAGGAAAAGCTAACATGATAGACAAAGACTACACACAGAGAACACAGATACGTCAAACTGTCTTGAATATCTTGAAAAATAAGAGAATATACCTTCTGGTAAGAAGAACTTGCTATTTTATTTACATATTTTTATTATCTATATGTGTGTAACATATATGGGTGTTCATATGAGGGTACACATGGATGCAAATCATGATATTTTAAAAAGAACATTCAGAGACTAGAGAGGTGGCTCAGTGACTAAGAGCCTGTACTACTATGGTGGAAGACTGGAGTTCAGTTCCCAGTACTCAAGTTGGGAGGGATCACAGCTTCACTGGGTCTATGCTGCATTCTAGCTTCTGTTCCCACTGCACTAGCCTCTGTGGTGCATATACACACGTATAACAAGACCAATAAAATGAGCATCCAAAGAACAATGTCCTCTAGAAACTGAAATTCCCAGGGCCGAAAACACAGACTTAGCAAGAAAGTTAAGAGATGCAGCTAAGGAATTGTATATGCCACTGTTCTGATCGCTGTGACCTGACAACAGAAGGGAAAGGCTTATTGGGGCTCACAATTCAAGGGTACAGTCCATTGTGGCAGGGAAGTTATGGTGACAGAAGGACAAGGGAACTGGTCACGTGCTCCTGGCTGAGAAGAGGGGGATGGATGCTGTCTCCATCTTGTTTTCTCCCTTCTGTGCAGTGTGTGACTCTAGCCCATGATATGGTGCCTCCAATATTTAGGATAACAGGAAAAAAGAGTTCTCCACAAGACAGAGGCAAAGGACATGTTAGGATGCAGATGAAATGAGACTCCAGGATGTGAGGTCAAGTATCCCAAAGAGCTCTAAATCAGAAAGGCTTCTCAAGGATAAATGAAGTTGAGGGAATAGTCTGTGGTCCAAATACACTGGAAGGAGATAAAGACACAGACATAGCGCTTGGTGATGAAATGTGATAAATATACACATGAACAAATAAAAATGTAAACTGAGTCCGAAGAAAAACTATAGTCAACATGAAACAGAACTCTGTAGGGAAACAAAGCTAATCACAGTGTTCCCTTAAGTTTATCCATGTATAGTGTCTACTTAGTCACAGTACTAATTCATTCTCAGTGAATCCACTAGCAACAATGGCAATGTGTTTTCATTGATAGAATACAGGATTGGATAGAAGTCTATTTATATAAAGTAGGGCAGGGGCAGGCACAGGGGCAGGGACAGGGATAGGGGCAGGGGCAGGGGATACAAGCTCGCTCATGCCTTACCTTTGAAACTGGGAGTCAAAAAGAGAGGCTAGAATTTGTAAACTTCAAGAAGTTGCTAAATATATGTGCAGTTCAGAGGGATGTAGATAAATACTGAATGACCCTGCTATAAATATTAAGCATGTTTTATTCTGGTGACTGAGCATGGACGGGAATGAGAAGAGGGAGGTGGCTGCTTGTTTTCTTAAGGCATGCAAATGCACAGAAGACAAAAAGAAAACCTAAAAATCAGATGAGAAGATAGAAGACAATGGATATTCTCTGTTCATGTCTATCTTCAAGCAGAATTGGCTACATGTTACATGGGTACATAAATAAAATAACATTCACATGACATTATTAAAACCTTGGTCCACCTAAAGGACTTACTACTTTCTAACAATACCCCAGGTAAGAGACAAAGTCTTCAGCATATGCTTGCTGTGAGCATTTGACACTGAAACTATATCGGAAAACCTAGATTAGGTCAGATTTGGTATAAAGACTACACATTTGCACCTCTTTCCTCTGGTGGCAGGATATATATATATATATCACTTGAAGACTGATTCATTCCACTTGAATGATCTAAGAGGCATATTTACCCTTGTACCCATTTTACAATGCTCACAGTGTACGTTGGAGAGGCAGAGTAGCTTGCATGGGGCTTAGGGCCAAGGCATCACATTACAGACCCAGAACTCTGACTTGATCGCTGGTCCTTTTCTTTTCTGTGTGCTCACACTGTGCTACCATCCTTAAAGAATGCCAGGATAACAATGCGAGAGGCTTGGGCAAGCTATTTCTGTTATTGAATCTAAAAATACCAAAATTCATGTGACCTATAAAACACTGATGAGCCCTGGGCTGGCTTCCAAATGTCAGAGCCCAAGAAAAAGAGAAGCAGTATAAAGCAGTAGGGGGTCCCGGTGATGGGGAGAGCCCAGCCCACATCTGTCTGAAACACCTGGTATGTGCCTGGACAGCAAGAGGGGACACACAACCGCCTACTGCTTCCACCCTTTCACAGTAGCAGCCATTTAGGAAACTCTTGGAGAGAGGCTAATGGGGATGATAGGAAGATGAAGTCACCAGTTCATTTCCTCATGGATGCAGTGATCTCTCTAACCTCCTCTGCTGCCACCATTCCTCCTTACCCCTTCCTTGTTTCCCTCCTCCCTTCCTTCCTCCCTTCCTTCCTCCCTCCCTCCCTCCCTCCCTCCCTCCCTCCCTCCCTCCC
>NW_021621022.1:10059768-10076974 GCF_004785775.1 Grammomys surdaster
TTCCTTCCTTCCTTCCTTTTCTCCTTTTACTTCATGTCTTTTTTCCTCAAATCCTCTTTTCCCCATCTTTTAATTCCTCCTCTGTCTCCTCCAGGTATCTCTTCCTCCTCCCTCAGTCTGCCCCTTTCCTCTTCCTTCTCTTCCTCCTCCTTTTCCTCCCACCCTCTTTTTCTTTTGCCATCAGTGTGCTACTCAATTCCTTCAAGAATGAATCACTCTGGAACTACTCCAAATAGGAGGAAGGCCTATCTCTCTAATGCTGAGCTTCAGCAATGTCAAATAATTAACACAACTCATGCTTACAGCGACATGAACACTCAAGAAAAGGCTTTCCTGGAGGCTGAAGTAGGGTTTTAGTGCCAACACAGTGCTTCCACTCCACTGGAAAGGCAAGGGCAAGACCTGGGGAATAAGTACATTCTTCTTCCTAGAGACACTTAGCAGTACCTCATCAGCCTTGAACTTGGAGTGAGATAGTCCTTTTCTGCTGGGATCTAACTGCCAGGGAATTGGAGAGGATCTCTTACTAAGAGGATAACCAAGGAATCCTTCCCAGGAGAAAGAACACCATCTCCCATGGAGCCATATAGGATGTTTACACTTTCCTGGGCTCTGCAGTAGTTTTCTGCCTGGGAATGAGTCTCCTTATTAAGATTGCACCATGACCTGTGGATTAAAGAAGCTTTAGATAAACTAGGGGAACTTAAAACATAAAACCATCCTACCCATAAGATGGTAAAGTACCTGTCAGGATTTAGTCTCCAAAGCCCACTCTGAACTTAATCCCCAAATCTATGTGTTCATGTTCTTTGCAGATGAAGTCTCTAGGAGCTAATTGGGATTCAACAATATCATATGGACAGGATCCCTATGATGGGACTGGTTGCTTTGTAGGAAGGGAAAGAGCTGAGCTGACAGATTCCTGTTCAGCTTTGCCATTGCCTCTCAGACCTCAGTAGTGCTTAAAAGGAGGCTATGAAAAATAATAGATCTGTGCCTCCTTTTTTGCCACTGGATGGCAGTGCACCTATACCCCTGTGTGCCCTTCTGTAGAAACTGCTCTGTCAGCATAATCTTGACCTGTCCCCATTGGAGAGACAAGTGTGTAGACTAAAGATTTTAGCCTTGACTCTTCTGTTTCCGTGTCCCCCAGGTCTTCTTTGGAGACTGGCTAATGTCTTGCTTCTCCATGTTTATCCCACAACCCCCTTGGCTTCTCTAACACTTCTTGTAATACTCCTTCCCTTCTTACCACTGTTCATCCACTTGTAGCAGTGTGCTAACTGCTTTATGCTAATGCTCTTCAATCAAACCAAGAGTGATATATGCCCATGCAGTTATCCATAAATTCCGATAGCCACTCCTTATACTAAGCCTTAAAAATAATTTATGTAGCTATACATGATGACACATTATTGTCATCCCAGTAATGGGGAGACAAAGGCAGGAGGGTTAGAAGTTCAAGACCATCCTGAGCTGTACAGCCAAGTCTGAGGCTAGCCTTGATTATTTAAGATTGCCTCAAAATACCCAAACCTTATAATTTTCCATATAAAATTTGTTGTACAGTTGAATAGATAGTAAGGTATACTCTTTAAAATGTATATATTTTTAAAACTGATATCTCTTGTCTCATCTATATTAATTTTGCCATCTGTATTTTATTAATTCTCTTATTGCCCTCTGCCACTACTGACTCTTGTCATATCAGGTCTGAAAGCTTTAAGATTTCACTGTGCCATCTTTATCCCTGCCACTTAGTTCCTGTTCTTAATCAGTCACCAGGTCTGTTTGTTCTCTAACTCCAGAGTCCCTCCCATCCCTCTGCAGTACTCCATTCTTGAGTCCTCTACCTGTGTCACCTCCAGCTCCCATTGTCTCCCAGGCCATGTACCACCATCCAGCTGGACACTCTACCTCCAAACTTGACTTCTTCCAATTTGTTCTTCATCTTATTCTCTTTCCTACAACTTAGCAACAGCAAAGTATTCACACAGCATTTGTGTCCAACCTTGCAAAGTTTACATCATAGTTCTACTAAAACCTTGGGTTTTCTTGTCATTCACAAAATTTAAGTCTGAGTTCCTTTACTCAGTGCCTGAAACCCTTCCTAACACTTCCAAGAGCTCCCATTCTTCAGTCTCATCACTTTCTCTATTTGCAAAACTGGTCACTTGTGTGACATGAACATCCCTTCTATGCTGCCTCGATCCTAGCATTCTTAGAGGCTGACCCTTTACTTCTACCTGACCCCACTTACAGGCTAACATTTTATCTTTCAGAAGCCTTCTAAATCCCTTAGAGAGTTCGCATTTCCTTGTCCAAGTCACTGTCTCCCCATCCCACTGAAATATCCACTTTCTCTGAACTTTGACTGACATTGTGTTTTACTTATGTGTGTAAACTCCTTTGTCTTGTGTCCCCTTCTGTACTTGGAGCCTAGTACAGGGTCCATCTTACAGTACAAAACACACAGATATCTGCAAAATTAAGAAGAGATTGCTCTTTGATGTGTATGGAAAACTCATCAATATGTGTTAACTTCGTCCACCTAATGCTTCATGTGTGGTTATGTGTGACAGACCCTGAAACATAGAGAGTTCAGAGCAGAGAAGTCTTAGAGTCACTAACATTTGCTTCTTTCAGAGTCAGCTGTTCAGGAAGCTATATTCCCTCTCTGAAGGAATTGCAAAGGTCTTTCTGCGTGAAGATCATTAAGTCTGTATTGGTTCTGTCTGTTGCACCTACTTCCTTCAAGCTTGGGGGACTCTTGCTTGCTCTTTTATGAAACAGGAATATTAGTTATTCCCTCCTCTGATGGTTTATTTCAAAGACTATGTCTTAAAAGTTATAGATTTCTGAGAACAATTGGCCACTTAGACCATTGTTATGTTTCAGTGGTTTCATTGCTTCAGATTTAATTCCTTGAACCCTTTAAATTTTATTTTGTGTAGAGTGTGGGCAAAGGTCTATTTCTTCACTAAGTGTGGAAAGGTTTCCCAAAACCTGTTGTTGAAAAATACAGTTCTTCCTTTTGGATTGTGGAACCTTAAAAATTATTTGCTGTGTTCTTCTACACATACAGCCTGTTTGGTGGCTTTTGAGTATCTATAGGTCATGTCTCCAACATCAAAACATTTCCTAGTTTCTTTCTTGGCAAGTTAGGTCCTGCATGATATGGACACTTTCCTCCCAGTAATATTATGTTTTGAATATTATTTTGCTTCATCATTAACTATTTTCCAACAACAAAAATCTTATTGTTTTAAAGTATATACCAGGATAATTATCGTAATTATAAACACATCACATGTTTATTACATAAATGTAAGAAATACAGAAAATTAGAAGAAGTAAACTCTGGAAATATTAAGGTTTGTTTACTTCCTCCCAGTTTTCATTCTGTGAGAATCTGGGAAATACAACTAGGATCATATGGCAAGATGTATTGTATCCTGCATCTGTCATACTTTTTGTGGTGGTCTGAATGTGAACTGGCTCCCATATGCTCATGTGTTCAAAAACTTGGTTCCTACTTGGTCGTGCTATTTGGTGCTATATGGAACCTCTAGAAGGTGGGGCCTTGCTTAAGGAAGTCCATCACTGGGGACGTGCTTGGAAGTTTTGTAGCTTGGCCATTCTTCTTTACCTCTCTTTCTCTGCCCCCCAACTCTGTTCCCTGTGTGCAGGTAAAGTCTGATGTCTCTGCTTCCTGGCTGCCTGCTTAGGCTCAGGCTTCCACTTCATGATTGCCTCACAGTGAAGGATTCTTTTGCTCCAGAACTGGAAGGCTTTCTCCTCTAAATTGCTTTTGGTTGTGGCATTTTAATCTCCAACATACTTCGTAAGCATTTGTATATCTAATGAAATTTAAAGGAGGGAGCCACAGAGAACCTACACCCCAAAGTTGCCCCCGACCTTTACATATGTGGCGTGACATGTGCACCTACAGACACATCATGAACACCCACATATTCTATGATAACAATAAATGATTAGAAAAGAAAGTTTAAAATCATCTTATGCCATATTCCCTCATATTTAATGCTTTAAACTGTACTTACTGATGCCTCTGTGGTGGATCTTTAAATTATTACCATATTTTGCTTTCCTTAAGCATCATGGTAATGAAAATCTGTGTAAATATATTTTTGTTCACATTTGATCATTTCCTTGGGGTGTATTTATAGATCTGGGTCAACAGGTATGCTCAATTTTAAGGCTTCAAATTGCTTTTTAAAAAGATTATACCAATTTAAACTCCCACTAGCAGTGTATGAAAATGTCTATTTCTTGCCAAAACATGGGTATTATCGTCTCATTGAGATTTTCATTGGGGTTATGTTAAATCTATAGATCAATTTAGAAAAAAAATTGCCTCCTTTGCAATATTGATTTGTTTCTTCCAGGAAGATGGCGTGTTCCTATTTAATTAAATCTTTGTTGTATATCTCTCAAGTGAAGTTTTGTTGCCGTCTTTATATAAATCCTACCCATTCATCATTAGGTTTATTTCCAAGTTGGTCACTTTTCCTTTTGGTTATTGGGAATGGCATTTTATAAATATATGATGTCATGCACATTTCCTCAGTGTCCTATAAGCATTTGACCCTCTATAGAAAATAAACTTCTACGTTCAGTTGGTTTGGGAAAGGCTATAACTTTCCCATAGATGGTCACATAATAAATTCATGAAAAATCAAGAAACACATCTTGAAAAAAAACATAAAACAAAAACAAGAAAACCCAACTCCTTAAACGCTATTTGCCACCACCTAGCATGTGCTGAACTTATTTGATGTGATAGACTATTTCTTTTTTATGCAAGACATAAAACCTTAATATAAAATCTATAAGTACCCAATAGGCTGACATGCTAGGAAGCATACTGTTACAGACTGATGAATGGCTCTGGTTCTCCATCCGCCCTTTGACTATACCATTACTACATGTAATGTTGAAGTATTGTGCTATCATGCTGAACTAATTGTATGATTTTGGCAAACATGATAGTAGCAAACCAAAGCATATAAGGGATTTCAAAGTGTGCTTTTTCACACTTATACTCTTCAACATCTCTGAAAAATATATTTGGGTGTACTGTGTTGGAAGAAGAGATGTATGGGACAGGGCTGAGTTATTGGGGTACTGTGTTGGGAGAAGAAATGAGTGGGAAAGGGCTGAGTTACTGGAGTACTGTGTTGGGAGAATGCAATTTTGGGACAGGGATGAGTTATTGCTGCTCGGCTTAGTTGAGATCATAGGCATCCAAAACCTAGTCAATATTCTTCTGTATAGGTATGTGGATGTATGCATGTCTGGTGATCTTGCCTGTATGTGCATGTTAGAAGGCTGGAGATCAATGTGGGAGGTCTTCCTTTATCCATCATCATCTTATCTTTGATACAAGGACTTTTGCTGTAGCCTGGGGCTTACTACTTAGACTAGGCTGGCTGGCCAATGAGCCCTGAAGTCTGTCTGTCTCTGCTCCTCACCAACTATGGGGTTATCATATATGTATATATTGCCACTCTTGGCTTTTTAGAGGCTGCTATAGATCCAAATGCAAGTTCTCACGGTTGTGCAACTGTAACCATCTTGCCCACTGACCCATTTTCCCAGCCTCTTCTTGAACATGAGCCAATTCAAGATCAGAAGAATCAGTCAGCTGGCTTTGAGATTTATGAGCTAGTGATAAATATCTCCTAACAGTGGGAACTTGGAATAGAACCTAGGGCTTCCTGCATACTAGGCTTGGATTCATTGTGACATAATCCCAAGATCAGTGAAATCTGATTGTTTCTAGGGCTCTAAGTTTGAGAGTGAATTGCTGCCTACCATTACTGTGGTATGGGATAAGGGATATACCTACATTGATCAGGGTGTGAGCAAAGGATTAGGTTTATTTAAATGCCACAGTCTTTATTAAATTAAAGGAATTTCCTTTCATTTTTATTTGTCTAAATGCTTTTATACCACAGATATTATTCAGTTTGATTTTATTGTTCAGTTTTATTATTTTATTTCTGAGAATGGTAGTCAATATTGACCTGGAACTTACCATACAGCCCAGGATGGCCTCCAAGCCACATGAATTCTTACATCTCAGTCTCCCATGGGATGCAGTTACAGGTGTGAACCACCACATCCGGCTCTATTGAGACTATTTTAGCTTTTCTAATTGATGTGGTATTTCATATTAATAGACATTCTTAGAATAGCTTGTCTTGGCCTTCCTATGATGAATTATTCTTGGTAACAGTTATCATTCCTTGATGTAGTATTCAATCTCATATGTTAGTATTTTCCTTAGGAATTTAGGATCTTTATTTGTAAGAAAAGATTTGCTTATGGTTTCTTATTTTGATTCACCTTTTTCATTTTGGGGTATAAGGCATATGTCAACTTTGTAAAATGACTCAATTAGCTTTCCATCTTTGTCAGTGCTGCGAATCAAGTTTTATAATATAGAAATTATATCTAATATAAAATATTAATAGAGTTCACTATTAAATACATTTGATTAGTGAGTCTTTCTAATACCTTATCTACTATTTAATTATTATTTATTTATCACTATTAATCAATTTATTTAATAGCCTCTGACTACTGACTCTAAGATTTCCTTCTTATTTTGAAACTTTTAGACAATTTAAATCTCTCTTGTGACTATAGCCAATAATGTATATTATATTTCATTCATTGTCAAAAGCTGCTTTTTTGTCATTGTGGAGCAAAGTCTGATATAATAATCAAATATCAAGGTATTCACTTCAGCAACTACAGCTCAATGCTAGATCTGAGTTTACATCATAATGCAACCTAAGATTTCTGCATATAGCAGTGGGACTTATTATATGTGTGACTAACATGTGTTCTAATTTTGGGAAGCTAGGTAGTGGAAGTGCCTGACACTTTGTTGTAGTTTTTACTGTTGTAGAAGATAGACTTAGAGATGTGACGTGGACTCAAGAGTGTTGAGATAGTGAATAGTTTTGTATGATTTATGTACATAATATATGAGAATACTTGAATCTTTTGAAAATTCTAGGACCAGATCATCATATTTATTGCCTTAAGTTGTCATTAATATGGGATTTGAGGTTTAATTAGTGTATCGGTCAGGATTAATTGTCAACTTGTCAGAATCCAGACTCATGTAGGATACAGGCTGCTGGGTATGCCTGTGAGGGATTGTCGTGCTTATCATAATTGACGTGAGCAAAGCCATCTTTGTTGTGGACAGAACCCTTCCCTGGACAGGGGATGCTTGGGTTCTGGCATCTAGTTTTATTGGCAACGACAGTAAATGATTTACTTAGCATTTGCCAGGCAAAGTTACTGCTCTAAGCACTAAAATCATGTCCATTCTGCAGATCAAGAAAGGGAAATACAAATGACTACATGATTGTTCCACGCTTACCAGTTCCTCATTGATGATACTGAGACTCATGTCCAAAGAGTTGAGTGCAGACTATGTTGTTGGTCTATCACAGCACTGCCTCTTGACTCCTTCTGATTCTACACTTCCTGTCTGTTTACCACAGGGCCTGGCTCTGAGTTGGCTGGCTTTCAGTGTTAGTTTAGATTTACGAGAGGAGAGAGGAAAGAAAAAGTGACGAAAGCCAGAAACTGAAGTGTAAAAAAGGGACAGGGTACCATGAAGTGAATTTATGACCCCCCCCCCCCAGTCAAGACTGATCCATACATGTAAACAGAAATCATGGAATGTCTTTCTCATGTCACCATTGGAAGGATTTTCTCAATCAAGTCTGACACATACTTAATAACTAGTAAACCCTTTTTGTTAATTACACAAATGACCATAAGACTGAATTTCTGCCAGCAGCTGTGGCTCTATTGATGTCGCTTTGCTTCTTGTTACTCAGTGTCCTCATGTCAGACAGGGGCAACCTTTTGGCTCTATGATCATGTGATCTGTGGCTCACATTGGAAACTTAAAGATATGAGAATGCAGGTTAGAGGTAACTGGTGAACAAAACATTTGCTTAGGGCAGCTGGGGACTCTTCTTACATTGGAAGCAGCTGTTTACCCAACTCGACTCCCTTCACTCCTTTCAAGCATCTGGAGAGACAACACGAGCTAGAGTGGAGTCAACAGTAGCATCCATAGAAACAGCCTTCATATCACTCAGTGCCTTCGTGGCCCTCAGGCATAGGACAGATGAATTGAACAGACAGACAAAATTCAAGATGCTCAGTTAGCTTTGAATTCTGAATAAACAATAATTGTTGAGTATAAACCTGTTCCATAAGACATTTAGAATAATTAGTTGTCATTCAAACTCAGTTCCCTGGTTTTCTGATGCTATTGCCACTCTCTCAGATAGAAAGGATGCAGAGAATCTGCATTTGGTCAAACTGTCCCTGGAAGTCAAACTCTCAAATTCTAGGACCTCTGCTTTTTGCTTCTCCTTGTTGAGAGCAAAGGACAGAGTAGCTAAGTGATAGAATTTGTGTGCTATAAATTACCAAAAGAGAAACATTTCTTGATTCAATAAAGCAGTTATTATATCTTGAATATAGAACAATCAATTATCTAGCATAAATGTACCAGACTGTGGTTTAATGGAAATTTGTATCTACAACCTATTGTCGCTGTTGAGTTAGAAGTAAATATGTTCTAATAACCAACTGGTATTTATTTAATGTACAATAACACGCCTGCTAAGCTTAAATGAAATGCACAGTTAATTAAAGCCATCTCTGTACCATGTCCTCTAGGGGAAAATACTTTACACACAATCTGACTTGGGAGCTTTTTTTTTTTTTTTTAACCTTCACTTCACAACTGAGCCCCTGTTGGGAGATTTTAATATGATCTGTTTGGGGGGTTGCCTTGAAAATAGATTTGCTGGGCAATTTTCATCATGCTTAGAGCCACAGAAATCCTATTTATGTATCTACTGTGGAGAAAGCTTTACGGATCCCACAAAGCAAAAACCCCAGGTTGGTTCCCTAATCTGGTCACTTGTGGGTGGGGTCATATGAGAGTTTGTCTTCTGTTCTGGTGTGAATCTGTAATTTCCCCCTACAAACTTACATGTTGAAGTTTAGTTGAGCTGGTGGCGGACATATTTTAGGAGACTGCAGAAATTTTGTGAAGTGGATAGTAGCCAAAGAAGTCATATCCCTGGGAGCTCACTTTTGGAAGCTTGTACTGGGTCTTCAGTTCAATTCTTTCTCTACCTCTTGGCAGGCTAGAAAGGAAGAAAATTTCCTCTCCCACATTTCAGATTCTTTTCTTGTTTTACTCAAGTAGGTGGGGCCAAGCAATCATGGACTGAACTCTTTGAAACTATATCCCAAAAACTAGACCATTCTTCGTTCTAAGTTGCTCATGATGGGCATTCTGTCATAGTGACAAGGAAAATAACCTTAGATACTTGCCAGCTTGCAGCTCAACCTGAACCTGTCCCTCTGCGCGAGTCTGAGTTTCCATTCTGTGAAATGAATATAATCCTTCAGATCATTTCCCAACAGGTGAAAAAGAGACCAGGCAGGCCACAAAACATAAGTTAACCTTGACTTTGTAAATGGGTCTTCCTGTGTGTTGGTGGTGTCCAGTGCTGTGTGAGTCCAGGTTTGAGGCTGTCAAGAAACGGCTTCAAAATGTTTGTTCATTTCTTTGTTATTCAAAATTTATTTGATTCCTGGGTACCCATTGGACTCCAGACCACACAGTTGGTAGACAAACTTCCACCCCTGTCTCACTCACAGGGGTATAAAGTTAAATTTATTCAACTCAAGGAGGCATTCCAAACCTCTGAATTTGTTCCGTTTCCTGCAAAGCGGGCATTGTGTCTTCCCTACAAATTACACAGTGACCGTGAAGTTCAAATGAGACAATGTATGCGCACACACTTTCAGAAGTCAGAAAAATTAACATATAAATGTATATTTCCCCAATTGCAGCAGTTCATGAGAGCTCATATGGGATTTGCAGATTTGTTGAGTGCTGAGGACGGAGCGTGACAACCTCTGAGTACCAGGGCAAGCTTGGTGGGCCGGGAAGAGCTGAGTAGCTCAGCCTCCCAGAGGACTCCTGGGTTGAGAGCCAGCCAAACAATTAAAACCTGATGTTCATGTAGGCTGTGGAGAATAGAAAGTACTTTTGAAGCCATGACCTCATCTGATTCTTACAGCATCCATATGAAGATGGCAGAGTAGGCATTCTCTTCCCCAGCTTATGGTGAAAGAAATGGAACCTCAGAAAAGAGAAACACCATGTGCAAAGTCATTCGGTGCTATGGATGGAGACAGAGGTTCTGAGTTTATAAAACCTGTTCTGTGATGCAGGGCTTAGCTAGTGAGCTTGGACTGCTCTTCAGGACACCTTTTCCTTTCAGGATGCTCTTAGGCATGATATAATCAAGACTGAATGAGCACATATGGCAGTCAGTAGGAAGGCTGATGAGGTCCAGCTGCCCCAGAGGAGGTCCTGGAGATTGCTGACCTTCTACGGAAGACTCCAGGCTTCTCTAATGCTGAGGTTGTATCCATGCTGTTCTGAGTGGCCATGATAAAAAGTTAATATCCAATTTCAGTGGGAAGCCATAGCTAACTATAATTACTCGGGTGTGTTGATAGTAAGGGCTGATACAATTATAATTCCAAGGTCATGGGGAAGTGCACTCAGGAAGAATTTGTACTAGAATTGTCCTTTTGCTTTTGTCCCTTAGATTTTTATGGCGTTTCCTGGGATTAGCTTTCTCCTCTTCTTATTCTGGTAGACATTCAGAAATGGGGCTCCAGGCTAAATGGGGAATTATGGGGTGCTTTTGTCTGTACTAGGGATCACTGAGTTTTGATTTCCTTGTCGCATTCTAGCTAATTTTGTTTCAGAGTAGCCTTAGGTCCTGGCTGCTTTAACCTGCCCCACTTTTTCAGATTTGCCATCCTAGAAATAAGGAGGAAAATGAAGGTGACTTCCAAATGTTCCATTGTGATTGGAGGCCCACCCAGGAGATGTCATATCCAGACCCTGGAGCAGCTGGCAGGGATGTCTGGCCAGGGGCAACAGCTTGTGCCTCCCACAAAGTGACCATTAGCAATGTGTGGGTTTTAGAGTTATAATGATTGCACATGAATATCAAATGAAAACAATAGTTCTTAAACATCTCTAGCAGCACTCACTTCAAGTGCCCAGTAGCTGCAGGTACACCAAACTATCATACGGGAGAGTGGGATGTCAAGTGTTTCCATGACTACAGAAAGTTATATTGGTTTAACACTGAAGATGGCCCTGAAAGGAGGTTGGCTGGTCATCAGGGAGCCCAGGAATGGAATTCCAGAGAAGAGAAATTTGAGATCCAGTCCTGCTTGGCCTATAATCTTGGACCTGCCAAAATTATGTGACTTGGGGCCAGTCATTTAACTCTTCTAAACCTAGGTACAATGGAAATTTAAATATTACACTGCACAGCATAAATTATCTGGGGGCAGTTATATTGAGCATTAAAATAAATAAGGAGAGGTTGGTGGTGCCACAGTATTGTCATCCTTGTGACTTTCCTGCCTCAGCAGAGTATGTTACTGACTAATCCAAGGAAGAGGTGTTCATGGATAGGCGTTTCGGATACCTGTTCACCTGGACATTTTAGAAACTGTTGCCTGATTTGTCTCCAATCCTGCACACAAAGAAAGCTGTTGCTTGCCTATTTCTCCCTACTTTCTTTTCTTCTTCCCACTCCACCTCCGTGTTCCACCTGCTATCCTCCTAGGGTGGCCAAATTTAGCAAATAAAAACATAGGCTTCGAGTTAAACTAGACTCTCACATAAGCAACAAATGGCTTTTATAGCACATGCGTGTCTCATTCAATATTTGGGACATATGTATATTTAAAATAGTTAGAATGAGAAGGAGGGGTTGGTACAAAGGGGACTAGTTCAGGTGCTTCTCTATTTTTATTGATGGATAAGTTATATAATCATTTCTCTACTGTTCATGCTCCTTCCCATAATGCTTTTCACTTAATCATATGCGTACCCAATTCTGTATAGGTATTAGATGGTAAATAATTGATTGTCTCTAAAATGTTACTAGAGGTCTTAGTTTTGACTTTCTAGTCAAACTAGTTCAGACCAGATTGGTCCTTCCTTTTTCTTCATCTAGAAACTTCTGCAGTGGTTTCCACGAGCTGTGTCTAATACCATTTGTTTTTCTAGTAGCTGGCTTAATGTATTTTCTATAAAGAGAGGAAACAAAAATGATCCCATGGAAGGGCCTTGTAGTAGTGATAGAGAGGTGACCAACTCGGGCAGAACATTGTCACTGTGGATTTCATCTGGGGCTTTGGGTTTCATATACATTAGCATATGACTATAATAGAACAAACTCATTTTTCAAATAAGGTATCATATGGAGCCTTAGAAAACTTGAAATATTAGAGAGATTCCAGTGCATAGAAGAAACAGGGAGGGATCAGAGACGGTCTGATTGCCCCATCTTCACGAAAATTCTTCAGAAAAGTTGAAGCTATGTTCTTTTATCCTCAGTTTGCTCAGAATTCAGTTCTCTCTTACTTGGTTTGCCCTGCGCCTGCTCCAGAGCATCAGATAAAACGAAGAAGATATGTTAGGTACTAGCCTCCTCTCTCTCTCTCTCTCTCTCTCTCTCTCTCTCTCTCTCTCTCTCTCTCTCTCCCTCTCTCTCTCTCTCCCCCCCCCCCCGTCCCCCGCCTCTCCACCCCCCCGACAGCTCCCTGGCAGAAGGCTGCAGATGTCACTGTGGCTGGCTGCTTTGCTTCACTGCCCCCTTCCTCATCTTGGACTGTAAACATCAAACTGATCTTTTGACAGGTTGTGACACACTCCAGGGCTGGAGGAATTTGTAGCTGTCAGAGAAGGCTGGCTGATGGTTCTGCTTCTTGGAACACTGCTGGATACATCTCCCCGTATAGAAGTCTGGGCTCTGATGCACCTCTCTGTGTAGATATCTCATCCCCATAGACTGGTGAATACCTGGAAACCTCTGCCCATTTTTTCCTTCACTTGGGTATAGACTTATACTGGAGGGAGTGGAAGATGCAAAAGCTTTGTGATAAATCACAGCTAGTAGTTCCCTTTTAGGTTTTTCTAAATAGTATTTGTCCTTCCAGAAGAGAGTAGGACCCTGTAGGATGGTAGTGTCAGATCTATCTTTCTTTAGAGGATAATAAGGAGGGAGGTATTCTTGATGATCCATATCTTATTGCTGCTTAAGAAGCTTCCCTCAGTTCAGTCTTCTCTATATCTGTTAGAAAATCTCTGAACTGGGTAGGGACAGAATCCCTTTTGTAAGTAAGAAAATGAGATGGGCTTTAGATGAATTCTTAGTGATATTTGTAGGTCTAAATGTTCAGAGATATCTTTAAAGCAAGACCTGTAACTCCAAAGGCTAATGTACTTTTCAGTTCCTTATGTCTATCAGAATTATTATAACTGTTTCATATGTCAATTCACTTGTTTTCCTCACAAACAACCAGAGATGCATGGATTAGTGGTGTGTCCATTACAGATGTTATGATTTGAGTGCAGAACGTTCCCTACCGGCTAACATTTTGAGTGCTACCTCCTCAACTTGTGGCACTAATTTGAGAGGCTACAGAATCTAGGAGGTAGAGTGGGTCATGGGAATATGAGCCTTTCTTTGGAAGTTATTCTGACCTTATCTCCTGCCTTGATCTGTTCATCCTGGTCTGTTGGAATATGAATAGTCTCTGGTACATAGTCCTGTTGCCATAAGAGGATTTCTCTGTCCAGTGTTTCCACCATGACCGATGAAAACCAAGACCCAAAGTTTTATCACAGACATAAACATTACTAGTACCGTAGAGAGAGGGATAAAGGGGCTCTGAAAGGTTACCCATTCCTCCACGATCATCATTGGGGAGGGACAAGGCTTTGGTTTGAATTCAGGTGACACTTCCTCAGTGACTGCCTCTCTAGTTCTGCATGCTCTGCCGAGTTGTCATGAGGTGAAAATGGACCAGCGTTGATAAGCACTTAAAAAAGCATAAAATTATTATGCAAACACAAGGTATTTTATGGATGGCTTACTCCATCCCCAGATACTGGGATGACAGTCAAATTTGACTTTTTAATTGAAGGCAAGCTTGTCAAGAGGAGACAGGGAACTTAGGCCAAGCTAACTTTAAGAACACCTGTGCTTCCTGACCCCTTTGGAAGAATTTGTTTTCTACTCACTACATTTCTGAGTCAGGGTGTGTGGAGAATTTTACTGGGCATTTACCCCAGTAAAACAATGAAATTGTCTCCAAATAACTTGTGTGTGTGTGTGTGTGTGTGTGTGTGTGTGTGTGTGTATGCTATCTTGGGACCACAGGCTTGAGTAGCCTGGGATATTTGACCTGGACCTTTCTTAACTATAATCTATGTGTAATGTCTTTCATGAATCTTCTCACTCTGCATCATATTCGTTCTTTATTGACCATGGATCCTTTCTTCCAACAAAGCCTGTCCACCCACTGGCTCTCACAGAGAGCAGCACCCCAGATTCAGAACAGGCAGGCAGGAGGATCATCTGGATGAAAAGTAGAGAGAAGGACCTTAGATATGTAGAAGTCAGCCTTGGAAGGCCTCCTGGGCTTTTCCTAGCATGTCTGACTGCCATGACATGAGCTCTCCCTCCTCTTGAACCTCCAAGTCCACTGGGCCCCTTCCATTATCTCAAGAAGAGTCAGGATACACCTGGAGTTGGTTTTATAATGTATTCAATGGTCCTGTAAATATGTTCAATGTACACTGGGGTTTCTGCACTCAGTGAGATAGCTGAAACATTCACTGTGTATGCGTATGCATCAACTATAGATGGTGGGGTGTGGTAGGCAGGGTGGTAGAAATGTAGCTTGATTTTTTTCTAACTCTTTAGTTCCTGTGCTGGTTATTGTAATCACTTAGGAGATGAGCTTCTACACACACTTGTGAATGGTTATCTAGACTATGTCCATCAGTAGGCATTGCTGTGGGGGTTTAGATCAGGCAATACTCTCAAATGAAACCTTTTCTTCATTAAGTTGCTTACGTCAATGTACTCTGCCACAGTAACAGGAAAAGTGACTGAGGCATTGCCAGTGGATTTGATCCTGAATTATTCTTGGTGAATTTCCTTGTCGATTTGACATCCAGAGCCACTTCTAAAGTTTTACTATAAGCCTGTTGCTGTCAGACATGGTTCCAACCCACATCTTAGGATATCTTACCACACCTGCTTGCTGCGTTCTTTCTTGTTATGCACTAATTAGTATCACTACATACTTCAAAAGTGAGACTAAGAACGGTGTGAATGAAGCAGAGTGATCTTAAAACAAGAAGCTTGCTTCTACCTGTGGTCCAGGTGTCACCTTCACTACTCTCTTGGTGTGAAATCCAAACACTTAGGCTGAAATTTGTGAGGTCATTGCTCTGGTTTATCTGTTTCAAAGGAGCATTATTTTTTGTTCATTTCCTTTTCCTTTTCTGGCATCCAGGCTAAAGGCTTTCAAAAAAATACAAATCATTACAAAATGAATAGTAAGTCTTTTAATTCTTGTAATAAAATCCCTACAAAAAAATAGTAGCCACGAATTGAGCAGCCACTTGTGACAGATGCTGTGCTGGGTGTATGATAGCTCTCCTCTAGTTTTATGATGGAAAGTGGATCAGCATCTTAGGATTATGTAAGTAGGACACTTTAGTGGAAGATGTCAATAATCTATGTAAAATGAGACTTCTGCCTTTCACACCTGACCACTAATTCTCATTGCACAAGGGGATATCTCCATGAACCAATGGGAGCCACAGCATACAATTGCTGGAACAAGTGAGCAGTAGATCAAGTGAGATTGGAGGACCCAAGGGGTTCATGGAATTACTGTTAGAACCTGTACACACATCTAGCCCTAAACATCTATACTAAAATCAGCAGAGATGAATGGAGATCTGATCATTCATGATTTAGCTACAAGAGATCTGAAGGGGAAGAGCCAGCTTCTAACATAAGCCTTGGTTACCTCCTATAAGAACTTTACGGTTATGGGAGACACAATAAGAAAAATGCATAAAGTGTTAAATAAACATAAGATAAAGGTGCAGATATGTCAGTTAGATGAAACATGTTAAAATATGGGCCATTTTTATATCTAGATGAAATAATGGATCAAGTTGTCCACACTGCAATGCTTCTAGCCCCAATGTTACATGCTGTGAGAATACAAAGCCTTCCTTCTTCTAATATAATTTGTAACTAGTTAACCTGAGAGAATAGTCATTTTACTTCACAAACCAGTTTGTCACACAACATGTGATGGATTATAGACTCAGCCCCTTAGACACATTCTAGGGAGTGATGTCCCTTTAAATGCTTCTCCACTGTGTGTCTGTGCATAGTTCCTTGGCTGGCACCCACATGCTCTTCTCGAGCACGTCTGGGACGTCATGGTAGGAAGAGGCTCTCAGACACCACCTGGCACATTTAACATGGACTTAGGGTGGCTGATGAGCACCACAGCTCATCCTTAATTAAGAAAGCAGCTAAAAACACCACCAGAGAACCCTGCCCAGAGCTGCAGAGAGCCTGCTTGCTAATGCTAAGTTGCTTGGGTTGATTGATACTTGTTTTGCGTTTCCTTCCGTCAGCTTTCTCTAGTCCAGCCATCTGTTTTCTACTCAACAAGAGACAAGTTGGCTCTGCTCCTCATCTGATTTGCGGCAGAAGTGACATGATGGTGGCTAGGGGCTTAACCTGGGGGCCTGGCATTCATTTGCTGTTGGCATAGAATCGTCCCTAAGAGAATGTGTGTGACTAGCTTTGTCTGGAGTGACATGTTGGGTTTTGTGTTTTCTTGTGTAGGATTCAGAGTAGGATTCGAGGAATGTAATCTAGAAGTTCAGAGGATGTTTTCTGTGAAAAGGATCATCTGCTTTCTTCCTCTCTACATCTCATCTTCCAGAATATTTTACTGCCTGTCCATTGGGTGGGGGCAACATATAATATATTAAAGTTGCCACTCTTCTTTCTTTGGGCGATAGTCATGTAAACATTGGTATGCTGGAAGGGAAGTAAGAATGTAAGCTGTAAATAGTGCACTTGGAGAGCTTATAGTCTTGGTCACACACACACACACACAGACACACACACACACAGACACAGACACACACACACACAGACACACACACACACACAGACACAGACACACACACACA
>NW_021621022.1:10077074-10091811 GCF_004785775.1 Grammomys surdaster
ACACACAGACACACACACAGACACACACACACACAGACACACACACAGACACAGACACACACACACAGACACACACACACACACATCACATTTACATGCATAAAAGATCTTTGGTGTGATTATAATAAAAATGCGGTTTAAGTTGTGCTACCTTTAGTAGTCCCGAAAAACGAGGAGATCAATAGATTTAAAATAATTTTCGGAAAGCCTTTATAATGAAGATACCTCATGATTTGAGCTTTGATGCATGAATGTTGAATAAATGAAGCAAAGGAATGTGGTGTGTGTGTGTGTGTGTGTGTGTGCTTGCATGCGTGCACAAGCGTGCACCTTCATATAGGCTATGATCTGCCTTTGAACAGCAATCAGAATGCAAAAGAAAGCCTGGTCAGAAAGAAATTCTAGGTTGCTAAGTAATTTTGCTTAATTATCTCAACATTAGTCATTTTAAGGGGATGAATGGAGTCAGTGGAAAGGACTGACTCCAAGTTCCAGTAGGAAAATCTAAAGTGGTCTTTTCTATGTTGTATCCATGTTCTCTAGAAGAGGTATAGTGTAAAGACTTTGGCTAGCTATTGAGCTTGGAGCTGAGGAGTTGGGAAGATAAGCAGAAAAAAAGGTTGTCAGTGGCTGCCATTCCCAACATGCCAAGTTGCAGCTTCACTCAATAGGATTTGTATACTGAGCAGAGAGAGAGGAGCATCCAATTCATCAAAGTGTTGGGATGGCCAGCAACACCATTGTTCCGGGCTTTGGCAGGGAATATAGGAAACAATAAACAAAGCCAGGGGCTGACAGTGCTTGAGCACATTAAGGTCATGTATCAAGATGGAGATCTTAGTATGTTAGTGACTGTGGTAGAAGTAGCATACAGACAAGGGAAGACCCACAAGTCCTATCACACTCAATGGAAGGGCCATGTGCATGGATTAGCCTCTGGGTTTGAGAAGCCTGGCTAGGGAGGGTTGAGATTTACATTTGCAGAGATTGCATGGTTGTTGACAATATATAGAATGCCACTGAGAGCTGCACTTGCTTGGCAGGTCCTGGTAACTCTTTTCTCAGTAACTGTATCAGAACATCCAATGACATCTACCTGCTGCAGCATATCCAACCTCCCACTCCACTGATGAGTTAGTGTTGCTTGCAACCCTGACCAAGAAAGATCCTTGAGCCAATTTCCTCCTACAAGGTAGCAAACAGAAACTGAAGAAATTGACTGGACAATGGTGATCTGCTAAGTACTGTGGGATGCAAAAGAGGAGAAAATTTTTCTTTCAATTTGACTGAGCTTAAATATAGTATACATAGTGTGTGGTCTCAAAGTAGGGTGGCTCTCAAGCTAGATAACTCAGTAGTTTAGTTGTGTCAAATGCTCAGTTACAGTTTCAATATAACCTCCCTGAGTTTATCCTTGGCAGCTGACTCATAATTGGGCACTCATACTTGTAACATCCAAGAGCAGAAGGGAGCTTGCATTTTCTTCAGCAAGCATGAAAAAATGTTCCTTTATCACTTATTAGTCAGAGGTAATACGTTCAGTGTCCCAACTATGGACAAAGACTGCTATCGTAAGCTTAGATCAACCTATCTAAAGCCCCTATGTCTGTGGAAGGGGACAGAAGGTTTAACACTATAGCACCTGGCTGAGTGAAGGAGAGTAGGCAACATTGACCCCAATCTTCACTTCTGACAGGAATGGAAGAGAAAGACATCTTCAGGTTGGGTAAAATCCAAAGGCAGACAGGATGTTGGCATACATTGATGAAACAGAGTCTTTAATTCCACCAGGTGGAATCCACAGTTTATGTCTGAGATTTTGAAATATGGACTTAGCACCAGGAGATTGAATATGGTGACATAGGTAGTTCTAGGTATCCATAGCACTTCCTTCTAAGACCTGCAAGTATTGAGGCCCGGGCAGTTGATGAACAGGGACTGGGAAGAGATTTTGACCATAAGAGGAAACTGGTTATGCCTTGGTGTGTTTGTATCATCGTGACCATAAAAGACAAGGAAAATACATTTTCCTGCCATGATAAAGCAGAATCCTGATAAGAAGGATGCCCTCTGTTTCATCCCTACCAGAGTCTAGCAATGACTTCCTCACTGGCTTAAGGAGGGCTGAGTACATTTGGGATGAAATGGATTGATTGAGAGGATGGGGTTTTATGGCAAACCATGTGCGTCCTGATTTACTTCTAGAATACCATCCGTCCTTGACAAAGAAATTCCACCCCTCTAAGGCACTTTACAGATAAGGAGATACAGTCTCAGGAAGAAATGAATTACTTAGCTGAGGTCCCAGAGTTAATAAATGGTTGAGTAAGAACTAGACTCCAGACACTTTCACTGCTGCTTCTGTTCCTAATGTGACCATCTGTCCAATAGCTCAGAGATGTGTCAGAAGTGGTTTTACTCACAAGAGATGGAAAGAGAAGAGACTAAATGAAAGCCAAGGCAAGAAGGAGAGAGGGAGGAGGGCTACATGATCAAATCTTTCTTTAACAGCTTCTCTCATTGTCTGAGTCTGATTTCTGACATTACTACAGAATACCAAAGACTCTGAAAAGTATACAGAAAAGAGATTTACTTAACATACAGTTTAGAACATTTAGGAATGTGGTGCTCTTATGGGTCTTTGATGAGTATTTCATGGTATGTGTATCCTATGGTGAGGTCTGTGCAATGGAGAAGTCACATAGCAAATATTCTAGCAAGACTCCTGGGAGATGGCCCAATTAGTAAAATACTTGCCTTACCTTACAAGCATGAGTACTTAGTTTGCTACTCAGAATCTATCAGAAGAAACAAAACACCTGATATGTTGGCAAGTACTTATAATCTCAGCTCAGCACTGGAGAAGTAAATACATGAATCCTTGGGGCTTTCTGGCAAGTTAGGGTAGCTAAATTGACAAGCTCCAAATTCAGTGAGAGACCTTAATTCAAAAAATGATGTGTAGCCATCATTTTAGTTACCTAAATGTTAGATACCTAAAGTTGACTTCTGACATCTGCATGATCTGTTGACTTCTGGCATCATGCGCGCGCGCGAGCGCGCACACACACACACACACACACACACACACACACAGCATAGAAAAGAAGAAATTGAGAAAGCTGACCCTAACATAGTGACCACCTACACTTGCTGTAACCACATTAGTCCCATGAAACCCGAGCTACTGCTCAGATAAGAGCAACCATTCATGAAATCCAATATGCACCTCAGATTGGAGCACTAGCCCTTCCAAGGTGTTCCCAATCATCTGTTTACCATCTGTTGTCCACCATCTTTCAATACCATTACATTGATGACCAATCCTCGAGCACATAAACCTCTGGAAAGCAAATCACATACAATAGTCTACCTGTGTGATCCTGGCTGTCGCATCTCATATGAGCACGGAGTCCATGTTTGTCAAGAAGGAAAAACTGATATGACCTGATAGGGACACAGTGGGTGCAAAGCTGTTTCTGCCTTTCTACCTTTTCCTAAAGAACCCTTATAATTGTATTTCATCATCCTGCTCCTCCCAAGAATAAGGCAAACACATTCAGCTCTGGCATACTTCCCTTCCACAGCAGGCCTCCCTCCCAGCAGCCCCACCCTTCAGAGCTTCCCCACCCCCCTCTTTATCCCTTCACACCAAACACTTTCAAAGTTAATTTCAAAAAGCTGGGAACACTTGATAGTTTTAATTAATCCTATGCCTGGGGAAACATGATTTTGTGCATGCAAGAACTCTCAGCTTCTCTGTATAGATAACTTGTGTTGGATAATGCCAGCATTTCCAATTTAGCTGTGATTATGCCACCAACACATTTGTTTGTTTGTTTATTAGCTACAAGAGACTTAATGCTGATGTGTCCTTAGGAGGAGATTTCAAGTTTTTCATCTAATGTCAGTGTAGCCCCAACATGGGAACCAATCATGTGTGATAGTGATGAAGCCACCATTCTCCATGTAGATAAGAAGAAATAGGGGCCCAGGAAGGCTTGGTGATTTGAGCATAGTCACACATTTAGGAGGGATAAGACAAACATCAGTGCCAACTCACTTGTAGATCAGAATTCTTGACAAACTCACTTTTCTTCCTGTGAGAATTAGGTAAGATACTGAACAGCTACAGCAAGTGTAGGTATCACTACAATAGGGTCAGCTTTCTCAATTCCTTCCTTGTTAGTGTGTGCGTGTGAGTGCACGTGTGCATGTGTGTGTGTGTGTGTGTGTAGACACTGACACATACAGATGACAGACTTCAACCTTAGGTATCTTCTTCAGTGATTAGTGTATTCCTCAGTGTGGCATAGCTATTTCTTCTGAATTAAATCTTTCCTAGTATAAACTCAGGAAGTAAATGCCACTTACAAGAGTCAGGGAGGTTCTGAAACTTACATGACTCAGACCAGCCTTCCTTGAAGTCATATAAGAAGTAACAGTTGCAGGGAGAGGCAAGCTACCTACAAGATATATAGGGAATACCAGGAAATGCAGCTTTTATGAGTTTTTTTTCTGTATTAGGTGTGCTTTTCAGAGATGCAGTTATCATTGCATTATCCTGGAAACACCATAGAAGCCTTGCAAACTACATTAATTGCTTTAATGAGGTTATGTGTCTGTAAATCTGTGAAGAGTTGACTGGTTTGAGCAAGACCAAGTGCTTCATCAGCTCTGGGCATAGGATCAACCTCACCCACTAATTCGTAGACAAAAAATGGGAAGGTAGACCCTTTATGGAAAAACACAGAATAAAAGTATCAACAAGGAAGAAATAGATGTGGAGTAGAGAATTCTCTACTCCCAGAAGTAAACTATTTCTTTGTTCATTTTGACTTTCAAGTTAGAATGTGTAACCTTCCTCCTTTAATTACCAAGGAGTCAGTATCTTTTCTGATTTATTCATCAGCCCAGAGCTGGGTTTTAGGTACTTGCTGTTAACAACCTTTAAGTTTTTCTAGAATATCTACACAGAGTATACTTCCGTGTACATAGCACTGAGCTAAGTACTTCCAAGTCACTCAAATAACATAACACTTCATCTTCTTTCACCTCAAAGTTTTCTAAAAGATCAGTTATTAATTATTTAGCCTTTAACCTCCCACTGTTTGCCTCAATCCAAGGACCATGTCTGCTACGTTTCCTCTTTTGTTTTTTTATTCTGTCCTGACTTTCTCTTGCCTTCTTGGGCCAAATCCTCTCTAAGTTGAATATATTTTAATTTACTCCTCATCTTCTTCCTCCTCCTCCCCTTCCTTCTCTTCCTCTCTCTTTTCTTGATTCCTGTTTCCTACTATGTCTTCCTCATTTTTAAAACATCTTTGTTTCCTCTTCTACCTCCTATTTTTGCCTCAGAGTCAGTTATCTAACTTTTCTCTTGATTGTCCCATTCATGCATGCTCTATGGGAAGTAGACTTACATCCAGGGACAACTAGAGTAGATCCCTTCATGCATTTCCATGTTTCAATCTGACAGGATTGGAAATGAGAACAGGATGTCAGTCACAGAGCCACCATGAAGAAATAGCCATGGAATCTTCATGGGAACTATGGCAACAAATTTAAAACCCAATCTTCCTGTCATATTTTGTGGAACCAGACCTCATAATCTTATGTAACATTTTTGAGAATATATTGCTGCTTTCACTGCCCACTTATTGTGTTTGTGGTCTGATCAGTGACAGGTCATCAGAATACTAAGATACATTTTGAGTGTGGAGAGCATTTGAAAGCTTATTTTTGTGGCTGTTGATGAGCAGAGAGATGGGGGGGCTCTAGTTTGTTTTCTCCCATACTCTGTTAAAGCCCTTAATATTCATTTGCCAAAATATTTATTGTAGAAGATTTTAATAGCCAGAGTATCAGGGAGTTTGCTGTGAGACTGTAGCCTAGCAGTATCATAACAGATACTCATGAAATCTAACCAACAAGAGCTAGAAAAAAGGATGACAACAAGAGACGTGCTGAACAGGATAGGGAAAAGCCCATGAGGCCACAGCCCTAAAGAAAGAATTTTAGACAACTAAGGAATGCCGAGAGAGGAATGACTAGTCTCTGAGGAAGAGCACACCAATTGGTTATTAAATACCAAATGGCCATACGTAAAAACATATTTCTAGTAATGTTATACAGACTGAACAGGTTTTGGTGCATATATATATATATATATATATATATATATATATATATATATATATATAAAAAAAATAAATAGAGAGAGTTATGTGGGAAGGTTTGAAGTAAAGGGAGGGAAGTACATAGTGTTTACATCATAGTCTCAAAAATAAAAGAAATAAAAAATATTTCCCCATCATTTACACCTTTTAAAACTTTATAATTTAGGAGATTTTTTAGCAACAGGGTCTTCATATTGGTAAGAATGAGTATATAAAAATCCTTAATAAAGGGTCTTTATGTTATAAAAGGAGAAAAAGAAAGCTAGTGAGTAAATATCAAAGGAAAAGATACGACAGGGACAGATAGGTAGATGTGTTATGGTCTTGTCTTCTGGCAGGTCCCAGGAGCTACAGAAGTGGCAGCACCCTAAATCCAGGCTGATCTGAGCTGGAGGTCTAGCATCTTCACTATTGTCCTTGGAAAGATTGGCTATAATTTCTTGGTGACACTGGCAGTATCTTTCACCTTCTCATTCTGTCAAATGATCAAATACATGATGAGAGGTCACTGGATTTTGATTACTGAACAAATGACTTAATGCACAAAGGGACAAATAGACAAGTGAGTGTGAAAAATCCACCGGTCAAATCCTCCTCAGTGTGGGAAATCACGGAGTCCAGTTTTGATTCTCACTGTTATTTGTAGGTTAAAGATCTGTGGTAATAAAACTGTATTTGGTTCATGACCCTTAAGAGAAGTCTGATGGCTCACAGGATGCTGTGGGGTGCTTTAAACCATCTGTGTCAGTGTGGGTGTTTTTCCTTATGAGCTGGGCACTTCTTCGTTTATATTGTTTAGGAACTCTTTCACATGACTCTCCCAGTGGAGGTAAGAATAAGATGTCTGGGCTCCAGCCAAGTGTTAGTTCTTCTTGAGTCACATAAGAACTTTCTTGTGGCTATTTGTGACATGCCTGGTGAGGAATGTAGTTCTGCAGCACACCACAGTGCCACCAACTGACTCCAGTGTGATACTTACAAAGTCACTTGGATACTATAGAAAGTCACAGGGCGGACGGATAGGAGAGGGCTTAGTGGTCAACCTGCTTGCCATGCAAGCATGAAGACTGGAGCATGAGTCTCTATCACTATTGTTTTAAAGAGCCCAATCCCTTTTTTTTTCAAGACAGGGTGTCTCTGTGTAGCCCTGGCTGTCCTGGAACTCACTCTGTAGACCAGGCTGGCCTCGAACTCAGAAATCCACCTGCCTCTGCCTCCCAAGTGCTGGAATAAAGGTGTGTGCCACCACCACCCGGCAAGAGCCCAATTCCTAATTCCATGGTAAGGAACTGGAGATGGAAGGATTCTGGGGTTTGCTGGCTAGTCAGTGTAGCCAATTGATGAGTGCCAGATTCAGTAAGATACATTGTCTAAAATATAATATATATTAGAGAATAATGAAAGAGAACATCTCTGTCTTTTACATGCTTACACAGACATATTTATGGTCACATATACATACACCAACACATACATATACACAAAGAAAATCTATGCTTACACATACACAACACACACACACACACACACACACACACACACACATATGCTCACAAGACACAGAATAGACTACACCAGAACCTGGCCCCAGGGATCACATTCGTCAGTGCCTACACTGTCCCCCAACTCCTCTGTGCTTCCTTTTTATTGCTCTCGTTGGACCTTCTGTAGGATCCCATACTGGGTCCTAGACCTCCATTTTCTAGGAGATGCAAGTCCCCCATAGCCCTGGGTAACACTGTCCTGGTAATAGGGCATCTCTTGAGAGAAGACTCTTTCTTTTCCCCTTATTCTTCCTTTAGGCAATTTGTTCTGGCAAACACAAAAAGCTGGGTAATGGGAAATAAAGTCCTCAGACAGCAGAGCAGGAGGATGTTAATTGATGAGTAAATAATTGCTGAATTAAATCAGGGACTTGGTAAAACCACCTGGGAATGTTAGAGACATCTCTGGTGGGATAGGGAAGAAGCAAAATTTGGGATGTAGGATGGTCCACTAAAACTTGTGCTGGAATTAGGCAGCACTATATTAAATTTTAGATTCACTTCTTATTAGTTGGGTATAGGATGCAATCAACTTCCTTGATCATGTGTGTCCAAATGTTTAACATTGAAATGATTCTTGACTTCCAAGGCTGTTGTAATAATTATGCCATCATATATATGTATATGTATATGTATATGTATATGTATATGTATATGTATATGTATATGTATATGTATAATGTATAATGTATATGTATATGTATATATACATGTATATATATATATATATATGCATGGAGAGAGAGAGAGAGAGAGAGAGAGAGAGAGAGAGAGAGAGAGAGAGCAAGAGAGAGAGAGAGCACTTTCAGAATTCCTGTAAGATGCTTGAGAGCTTGAGACCTTGGTTGATTCCCAAGAGTCATAAAGGGTGAAGGACACCTTTTCTCTAAAACTTAATGGCAGATCTTATACCTGAGCAAAGTAAAAGTCTGATCACAGAAACCCAAGTTTTCTGGTTGAAACCCACTGCCACATTCCTACTTTAGGCACTGGCATGTTCTCAGAAGCCAGGCTACCCATGTTTGTGGCAGGGGTTTGCTATCCGGCTAGCTTTGGGGAAAACTTTGCCTGTACAGCCAGTTAGCATCAGCTGGCATTTGCAAGTGACATTTAAAGGTCACCTCCAATTCTCCTGCTGGGGAAACAGGGAGGGACAATACAGCAGAGAATGTGTACTTGGGTTGAATCTAATGAGCTTGGGCCAGAAGCTGGGAGGTTTCCACAGGGAGGCATGGACTGAGAAGTAGCTTCCCCAGCCTGAGTGTTTGGGGGGAAACTCAGTGGTGAGGAATGGCTGGGAAAGGTAGGGAGAATTTGAAAAGAGCAGGGGTCCCGAGCTCATGTCTGTTGAAGCCGTGCGGAACACATTGCGCTTCTGGATTTCTGTCTCCTATAAAACGTAGTTGGGGGAGAAATAGGTTGGTGGGGATGGCTCTTCCTTGCAAATACTTCATGCTGTCCAAGAAGCAAGTTTGACACATGGCTAGAAAGCTTACTGAACATATTTTCTGAGTTCACAATGAAGACATAGAATTATAAATTCTGATTAGCTAATATCTTGCCATAAAGTTAAGAGATAATCATAATCAAATTCCTAGTTGAAGTTGAGATTGGAAAATGGAGATACCAGAAGCCCCTCTAAGCAGGTGGCTGAGAGGAGAGCAGTACTGTTTGTAACCAAAAAGATTGTGCTGCCTATGGGGTATGGGAGGCAAGAGGGCAGTACATTAAAGTGCTGTCTGCGGATGGGTCCATGCCCTGCTGTCCACCCTGCCACCTGCTGTTTGCTCATTAGTGTCTGTTTTCTTCTTAGAGTCTGGGCCCTTTGCTCCTCTCTTCAGTTGCCCAAACAGTAACCCCCATGGCTTTTCTATTTTTCTCCATGTCCAGGGAAATTGTATGTAACTAAACTGGCCAATCTCCATCTAAGGGCATCCTGTCCAGTATTGGGTGGTAATTGTATCTGTGTTCAAGTGTCAGGAATTTTTGATGAAATGACTCTATATCTGTCTTAAAGGAATGGTATTTGCCATTGATTCTTTGCTCTAGGAGGAGGTGTTTGCAACTACTGGGGGTAAGGTCATACAATTTCTCTTGTTTTCCATCTTAAGTATAAAGCCTACTTATATTTTACCCCTGGAACACCATACAAACTTAAAAATTAAAATAACACATTGCTAATATTTCTCAGCTTCCCCTCCCTTCCAAATCTTCCAGGACTTGATAAAGTTTCTTTTAGAATAATCCCTTACCACTCATCTGAGGAATTTGATTGGTCGTCAGCTAGGCAGGATATTTAAAGTTCCTGTATGTCTTCATGCTCACCCCTTCTGGTATGATACATGGGACAGCTTTGTTTCCTTCTTGGATGACCATTTACTATTTCTGAAGGAATCCCCTCATGAAATGCAAACACCCTGGGGAGGATCCAAACTGCATTAAGCTAAAAGCACACTAAGGCACTGTCAGTTTCTGCTGGGACACTTTAGCAGAGATTAATTTATCAGTCCTCTTTCAGATGTGACATATAGTTGAGAGGGATTTAGACTTAGCAGAGACAGGATCTGTGGCAGGGAACAGAAGGAGAAGCAGACAAGAAGTGCCTGAAGAGGAGATGCTTTGTGAAGCTAGGATCTGTATGGGGTGACATGGCATGGATGATGTTGTGGTAGCTAAACGAGGATACGTGGTTATTGTGCTACTGCTGTGACCAAGGGACAACATGATCAAGGCAACTTATAAAAGGAAGCATTTAATTGGTGGCGTGCTTATAGTTTCATAGGCTAAGTCCATGATTATCATAACGGGGAGCAGGCATGTCTTGGAGCAGTAGCTGTGAGCTTTCATCTGATCCATAAGCACTAGGCAAAGAGAAATTGGGAATGGCTTGGCCTTTTGAAACCTTGGAGCCCATCTGTAGTGTCCCATCTCCTCCAACAAGACCATGCTTTCAAATCTTTTTCTAACTTCTACCAACTAAGGGCTAAGCATTCAAATGTGAGCCTAAGGGGTCCATTCTCTTCCAAGCAATCACAGTGGCTAAGAGAAATATACAGCTAGCAAACACAGAGGACAGGAGACCTTCAGAGAACGAGCTGCCCCACAGCTTTGCAAGAATAGGCCTTCTCCTAGCACAAGTGGCCTGCCATGCCCTCTTCTGGATATCTTAGGACTCAGGAGTCAGCACAGCTATGGAAGCTCCAGGAACCAGGTTTCAGCAGTTGCCTGTTGGTAGAAAGTCCCTAGAGATGGGCACCAGCCACTCTTTCAATCAGTTCCGGGTTTTCCTCTATCAGTGAAATGTTTTTGCAGTTACCTTTAGGGGCTCATCTCTATTGGGACTTCCTTACAGCTTGTCTTTCTCTTTACCTTCCTAATGCATGACTGGGTATCCTGGCTGTTCCCTAAGAGGTAGAGAGTCTTCAGAAACAGAAACAAAATGTCTAGGGTTAGAGATGCCTTTAGATTCAGCAACTCCTTGGGGGCATTAGCCACGCAAATCTGAGACAGTAGTCTCCATAATACAGAGATTATCAGAGGGACTAGAAATAGTTGGGTCTGTCATTTAAAACAGAGCTTTGGTTTGGGGGTAACAGGAAAGTACCATTCTGTTTAGGTGACAGACACCTTTTGTGACTAGTTCAACTTGACAAGTGGTGTGATAAAAGGAGTGAACTGATGAAAAGAACTGTGTAAAGTGGAAGAAGAAAAGAGAAAGGGCTGTCCTTTACAGAATTAAGCTCCTGACCCATGCTTACAGGACAGTGTAAGTAGGATGCAATGGATATTATGGGATAACACCTTTTAGAGGAACCAATCCATCTATTCAGGTAAGGAATACTGTGGGCAGCTTGTGACCATGCATATGGATTTTAGACAATGACTTGGAGACTCTGTGCTGATACTAGCCAGAAACTGAATACACTGAATTTCACTGTCTTCATGTGGGACGATCAGAAGGCCAGTGTTGGAAAGGGTCATCTTTATAGCAAATGGATCCTAGGGTCTCGGAGCAAGTGTCAGATCTGGGGCTGGGCTTTTCCCATTTCTAACTCTTGCTTTTGCTCAACGTGCTCATGAAAGGAATGATAAATCTTGGCCCGGATGGTGTGCTAGAAGTATCTTTCCACTGTTCAGGTAATGAAGTGGGAATCTTATTTCACTGGTCATCAAAGTGATAGCCCTGGTTAGGAGACATCCCGTGTCTAGACGCAGAACGTTAACGTTATTAAACATCACCAGCTCCTTTACTGGGATTGTCCACACAATTGTATCTCATTTTTTTTTTTAGACAGTTAAAACAACAATGTGGTAAGTAGTACAGATAAGGGTAGAATTCTATTCAGCTGTAAAGAAGAACAAAAGCATGTTATGTGTATGAAAAAGGAATAGGAGCTGAGATCATCGTATTAAGCAAAATAAACTTGACTCAGAAACACAAATATTGCATCTTACTCTCATATGTGGCACCTAGATTTTATAGACAGCATGAAAACAGAGAGGGGATTACCTGGGAAGAAGGGATTAACAAGAGGGTAAGAGGAGTGAGTAGTAGCGAGGCTCAGTGTATATGATACTGTTGAATGAAAATATTAGGAAAGCCATCACGTTTGTAAGACCATCGCATGCTCTAAATGTATGCTAATGAATTCATCTTTGAAACTTAGTAATTAACTGTTGAATATATGGATTATTTCCACAGTTTGATGCAGTAGGTGATATGCATCTAAATACATCCCAAAGTTCCATTTGTGTATGTGTGTGTTGAAACAAAACAGCCCTAGCAAGGCTGAGGGTGGTAGTGGTGGTTATATTGATAAACTGATTTATGGTATAAAATAAATGCAACAGCCCATGGTTTATCTGATAGCACCCTTATAATGGACAATAAACACTTGACATGAGTAGGCTTGTTTGTCAGATAAGAAAGCAGCAGTTTAGGACAGTGAATTCATCTTCCTTAAATCATGATGGGTGGTCTGCACCAGAAATAGAACCAAGACCCATGGTCCTTAATTGAAAATGTAAACATACAAGGGTCTGAATCTATGTTGACTACCTGGGTCTATCTTCTCTCTTTCTTCTCCCTGTAGTTTCTAGTGCTGTTTTCTAATTCTACCTGTCTGTGTGTTCTGCTTTACATGTTCCTTGAGCAGAGCACAAAAAAACAGATGACTGTAGAGGTAGCTCAGTGGTCTATGGGGAATCAAACCTTGTTGGTATGTTTGGTAACTGGGTATGTTCCTTGGAACTCTGTATGTGCATCGTATCACAGCCTTTCCAATACCTTGCTTTAAAGTTTAGATTTTATTGTGATTGAGATACAGCAAGGCACTGTGGTCAACCAAATGATGTACTCACAGATCTCTAGAGAAGAGGGCACAGAATTTGACAAGATCCACAAAGAGAAGTATTGATGTTGACTAGGAGAAAAAGGGATAGTGGAAGATTGTGAGCTGGAGTTAGTTGTCATTGATATTTTCTTAGAAAAGAAGAGACAAGGAAAGGCAAACAGGTATAAGATTAGCTGATAAATAATTTTGCCAGGGTTTAGAGAGTGTAGGCTATCCTTGGTTGTCTGATACCTAGATTTGAGGTAAGGTGATTAGAATTGGAAAATAATGGTTCTGTGTGTAATATATGTTATTTCTAGGAACCACCCTGTCCTCAGAGAGCATGCCCTTTTGGGCTCAATAAGTTTATATCAAGCTTTAGAATGAAGAAAATAGGTATGGAATATAACTCGTTTTGTAGAGTGTGCTGGTTCGGTTGAGAATGTCTTCTATGAACTCATATATTTGAATATTTGGTCACTAACCAGTGGCACTTTTGAAAGGATTAAGAGGTGTAGCCTTGTTAGAGGAAGTGTGTCATTAGGGATGGGCTTAGGGGTTTCAAAAAGCCCATTCCAAGCCAAGAGACTCTCTCTTCCTGCTGCCTGCAGACTTGGATGCAGAACTCTTAACTACTTCTCTAGCACCATGTCTGTCTGTATGCTGCCATGCTTCCTACCATAATGACAATGAACTAAATCCTTGAAACTGTAAGCAAGCACCAACTAAATGGTTTCCATTATAAGCATGGTGCCTCTTCATAGCAGTAAAACACTGAGTAAGACTGAATGTTTACATAAAGCCTTGGGTCCAGTCCCCAGCACCACATGAATTAGGCATGATTGTATACATTTGTAATCTTAGCATGAGTAGTTGGATACAGGGATATCAGAATTTCAATGTCATTCTCTGTTTTATAATGAGTTTCAAGTTCTTAGCCATCTTTGGCCATAGGAGAACTTACCTTAACAAAAATGAACTAAAAAGGATTTCAGTGGGAGAAAGGGGGGATGAGGAAGGATATGGGGGAGGATGTGAGACAACCAAATTCATGATCTTTCATATCTGAAACTGTCAAAGGATAAAATAATAATATAATTAAAATAAAACAAAATTCCAAAGCATGCCAAAATCCTGAGTATAAATGGTAAGGCTGGTCTACAACAGATAAAATAATAATATAATTAAAAGAAAACAAAAGTCCAAAGCACTCCAAAATCCTGAATATAAGTGGTAAGGCTGATCTACAACAGCTACATGGCTGTGGTTAGATCTAGCTGGTTCCTTGTTCAGCACTCTTGTACCCCAGGAGAATTATGCCCAGTCTTAGCCCCCACCATTGTCTGCTCTGTTGCGCCCACTCTTCTCTGCTCTACACAGTCACAGGTGAGCACCCAGGGGTCCATCTGAGCCACAATTTCATCACCCTCTCTGTCTGAGTTCTGCTTTGTTCAAGACATCTGTTTCCAGTATGATTCAGTCTTAGGCTGGAGAGAGAGAGAGAGAGAGAGAGAGAGAGAGAGAGAGAGAGAGAGAGAGAGAGAATGAGAGAGAGAGAGAGAGAGAGAGAGAGAATGAGAGAGAGAATGAGAGAGAGAGAGAGAATGAGAGAGAGAGAGAATGAGAGAGAGAGAGAATGAGAGAGAGAGAGAGAATGAGAGAGAGAATGAGAGAGAGAGAG
>NW_021621022.1:10091911-10114689 GCF_004785775.1 Grammomys surdaster
AGAGAGAGAGAGAGAGAGAGAGAGAGAGAGAGAGAGAATGAGAGAATGAGAGAACGAGAGGATGAATTTGTTTCTGGTTGACACCTTAGCAGCAGAAATGCAGGCACAAAGGAAGATCCATCCATACACGAGATGAGTCAAGTGAGTCACAGGAGCGAGGGTCGCCTCACCTCCACTGGCTGGTTATTAATACTCAGAATCCTTATCCACTCATTAGTGTGGCAAGCACTGTCTAGTGACAGGTTAATTACACAGCTCTGGGTAATTAGAAAGTAAATATATGTTAAGAGGACACCACTGTCACGATAAAAACTGTCTATTTGAAAGCCCTCTTGCACGGTAAATTCTACCACATCTTTTCAACCAGAAGGGACTTCTTTTCTTTGTTGCTTAGAGAAATTAAAAAAAAATCTCCTCTGCTCTCCCCTCCAGCTAAGATGTATTTAGTTCTGGCTCTTGTCTACTTCCTTTGCCTCCTCCTTTAGTGGTGTACCTTCACTGGTCCAATTTGGGGTTCTGATGCTATTCTGGGTGAATATCAGTAGTGTCAGGTCCCTTGTATATGAACTTTATAGCTCTACGGTAGTTCAGGAAGGCTTAGGTGTGATTCCTGAAAATTTTGAGACTAGGAGGGGCGGAAGAGAGCGGGATGAGAAAGAGGACCTATTTGAATGAAGATTACAAGCCTTCTATTGCTGCATAGCTGTGTGTGAATGGTGGATGCCTAGGCTGCTTCCATAGGTCCTGTGAATGCTGCTGAATTAGATCCCCCATCACAGAGATCATGGGTCCATTTAGTTATTAGTCATACCCCTCAGCTCAGAGCAGAGGTGGTCTCTGTAGGGATTTTCTTTGCAGACAGTGAACCTGGGACACTGAAACTTTAGGGACATAGTCACAGCTAGAACTCCATAAATCCTGAGCATTTTACAACCACAATCATGTGAATTATGTTTCTTGGCTGAAAGGGGTTCCAAGGAGTGAGCGCTTCTATGTGATTTTAATTGATTTGTTTCAAATTGTTAAAAAACTCAGGGTTGTACACTTTGTCTAAATTAATATACCTGATTTTCAATAGTGTTTGGAGGAACTACCAAATTCTGAAGCAAAAGAACCCAAGTACAGCCAGTTTTGCTTGTTCAGGCTTCCTCTTTATGCACCATGCACAGAAAAATAATTGGGGTTGTCAGAGGATGGGTCTGTCTTTATTTCCTTTCCCCTTTGAATTTATTCCTGTATTTTTCTGATGCTTATTGATCTGATATAGGGTTGTTTGCTAAGCCAGGTGTTGAGTATGTAACCAAATTGACCACTCAGTACTCCCGAGCATCTCCTAAGCAGGATGGAGAGATTGATATGGAAGGAGTTGCTGGAGTAGGGAGGGCATTACTGATGGGCAGAAGTAATAGAAACGGAAAGAGCAGGATAGAAGAGGCATTTATCATCACCATATCTAAGAGAAGGGTGAAGTGTGGGGAAGCCTCAGAGGAACTGATTAGGCTGGCCTTGTCCCTGACCAATGTACATGACAGCCATCAGAATCAGGTTGGGTTGGGACTACTGGCCTTCCTAGTAATTGATAAGACATACAGTACCTGACATCTGTGGGATATCAGTGCCTGCTAATTTTGAGTTATGTGTAAATCTGGATTCTGTTTAGCAAAGAGGGGCCAGTGGCTTGTGGAACATTATGCAAGGATCTAGGGTCAGGCTATAGGGCATGAAGTGAAGAACTCAGGGCTGTTGCCAAACATATCTGGACAGAATATGTAGATTAAAGATGGAAGTGGATCTGGCATAGCATGTGGACTAGGATTGGACATGCAATTGTACTGCATGGTGAGGAGGGCCATCCCTTTGGTTCCTCTTTCTTTGGCTTCTCCTGTTAGAAGGATAGGACTGAACTCAGGAGGTCTACTGTCTACCACAAATACCTTCTTCCATTTGGGACCACGCTCCAAGCCTTACCTACCAAATGCAAATGCCTACACTCAGAAGCAGCCTAGCTTCCTGATGACATCTTCTGACATGGCATTAACAAATAAAACAGCCAAATGCATCCCATGGGGCACAGAGCATTGATTTTTTTTTTGTTGTTGTTTAGGCCCTTAGCAAAGCATCAACAACAGATGTGGCAGGTTTGATTAGGTTTCTCTCAACAGGGTTCACAGTAGGGAGGAGAGAGTGATCAGATTCAGGACCCTGGAAGACGGGACGGAGCAGTTTAATTTTTAAAACACTGTCTTAAGATGAGACTGGAAAGTAAGTATATAGAAGAGTGAGAGCCACATCCCAGGCCCCAGAGTGCCCTCCCCTAAAGCGGGGCTGCATCTTTTGTCAAGGTAAGTGGTTAAGATGTATTCCTTTGGAGCACTCCCAGGACACTGTTGTTCCTAATCCTACTGTGAGTGTCAGGGTTCTACTGCTGCCCAGTCTACTCCTCATAGTGGGTCAACACTGGCTTATTCTGTGTTAAAAGTTTTTCCCATTTATGAAAGCTAGACATGACTGGGAAATAACCATTGGAGCTTCCATCCAATTAAAACATTTTTCTGTAGCTGGTTAGAACTCAAGTTACCACCATTAAAAAAATCCGCAATTACCATGAAATGCATTCTTTGCTTCAGCACCATAAATAAAGCATTTTCACAAAAGGACAATATTTACATGATCACCACGGGTAGAAAAGGAAACAGAGCAAGGGAGAAATACTGCCTTTAATCACCAATGCTTCTTCCCTTGTAGAGGCTTGCCCTCCTGTGCAGCATACCCCATCCCACCCCTGACAGCAGCCCCAGCATTTGACTCTATTTAAATATACCTATAGCTATATAAATATACATATATACATATGTGTGTATATAGCTCCTTCTCTGAGTACATATAGACAGCTAGATATTATCTCCTTAAAATATTAAAATAAATTACATCTTTGCACAGAACACAGACATTAATTCTGTTTCCAGGAGATTTGTCAAATCAGTGGCCTGTGTTTGCATAACAAGCTCTTCGGTTATGCTGTGCAGAATATAAATTACCATGTTGTCAGCTCCAGATGAAAATCGGCAGAATTTCAGTAGTGTCGCTTTCACTGATGCAGATGAACCCTATGTTATATGGCCAGGTAATGTCTGTAGGTAGCTGCTTTTTCTTGGCTAAAAGCACAAAGAAAAGAAAACTATAATTGCAAAGTTTTCCTACCTCATTTTCCCTCTTCGTTTTAGAAAACAAAGTATCTTTCATTTGCAACTTTCTTTGAATTCCACACAAACCACATATACACATAAACACACACGGACACCTAAATAAGTATAAGTATACACACAAATACACATAAATATACATACACACACATTCACACACAAATATACATGCAGGTACATATGCACACAAACATATATGAACAAATATACATATACATGCATACAAATATACTTGCATAGCCTCTTGTATGTATATCCATATAGACATTCACATATGCACATGAACACACACATACACACATACTATATTTCTGGCCAGTCTGGAGCTAAAATCATTTTACTTTTAAGTGTGTGTGTGTGTGTGTGTGTGTGTGTGTGTGTGTGTATTATAAGTGTAGGTGCCAGTGGGGTCGTCTAAAGATATAGGTTGCCATATGGGTACTGGGAACTGAATTTGGGTTCTCTGCAAAAACAGTATATGCTCTTAACAATTAAGTCATCTGCCCAGCTTTGAGGCAAAACCTTTTATTACATATGAATGTTACTGAGTTTTAATGCACAAACAGGCTCACAAACTTCAAATTCCCAGTGAGTCATATTTCTTTCACCTCTTCAAGGTAAGGAAGTCTTATCTTTATGTAAGACTACATAAGCCTTATACTTAAGTATTCTAGTTTTATTTTTTCTGTATTTGCATGTGTGCCTGTGTGTATATTTGTATGTATATGAATGGTTATGTATATGTGTGCATACATGCATATGTGTGTGCTCGTATGCTTGTGCGTGTGAGCAAGTGTATGTGTGTTTGTATCTGTGTGTGCACACGTGCTGTGCACATTTGTATATGTAGGGGACTGCATGATAGAAGACAAGCTAAGTTGTTGCTTTACAGATACCTGTAATGCTTGCTGAGCCTGGGGTTCAGTCTGTCTCTGGTACTAGGATTACAAGCTTGTGCCACCATGACTGGCCTTTCCACCTCAGTTCTTCACTTGAACTCATGCTTGCAAGACAAGCACTTTACAGACTGAATTACCTCCCCAATTCAGCTTCCTATATCCCGTGGTACCTCCTACAAGCCATGCTGTCTGAGGTGTAGGTGACATTATTCACTCTAACAACTCTGTGATAAGTTTTGCTATCTTTCTAACAGAGCATAGGAAACTAATGTGTCAGGAAGTTTAGGAAGGCACCATAGTCAGGAAGCTGCTGATCTGGACTCAACCTGCATCTGCCTGAGTCAGAAGTTTAAGCCTTTACCAGGCCTTGTTTTGATGCCTTCTGGATCAGAAGAGGGAACATTCAGATTCTCACTTAGTATTCAAATAGTGCTTAGCGTCTGGCTGCTTCTGTGGGAATGAACCAGAGATTGCTAGAGAGATCCCAGACACTTAGACACGTATTTAGTAAAGGAATTTAAAGGAACAAAATAGGTTTAGTTATTTCCTGCTTCTCCTTAATTCCTGCCTTAGTTTACCAATATCTGCACTGTGTTTCCCTCAAGGCTTATAAGATTGGGAACTGAAAGAACCTCTCTGATTTACTGATCTACCTACCCATTTTATTCATAGAGATATTGGGATCCAGGCAGATCCAGGCATGCAGACAACTCAGTTTAGGGAAACTGGGGTTGAGACCTTCCCTGGTTTTGGAGTCCCTGTCTGCAGTTCAGATTGAGATCATGTAGGCTTGTTTTGAAATTGAGCACAAAAAGGCCACCACTAGCTCCTGGATCCATGCTGAGGGGTTGCTGGGGGCCCCAGGCTAGAGAAGAACAAACCAGCTGATACCTACTGGATGCTACAGATCTGCAAACTGCACAGGGAGTGACCATAACAGGCTTTTCTCTCTGATTTTTCAGAACCAGCTCTGTGTGTGGTTCTGTGGCTCTTTGTTGTAATCATGGTGGGTTTTTTTTCCACAATCATTTACAGTTGCAAAATGTATCTAGAGCGATTTTCACAAAGCCATAAAATTCATCTATGCTCTGTTTCCTTTTTGAAACATTCAGTTCAGCAAGATGAAAGGCCAATGGAAAGAGGAAAATTTAGCCAGATTTCAGCCACTCTTTTTCTCCAGTCTTGACATTTTTTTCCTTCCAAATTACACTCATGTCAGAAACGTTTCTGCCCATGATTTTCATGACAATGCATAAAAGTCATCTCCTGGTTGAATGGACAGGGGGAAACTTCCTGGGTGTCTCTTCTGTGTACACTGTGCCCTTCATTACATGAAACCCAATTGTCCCTTAAATAACAGCAATAGTAACTGTGGTCAAAATATGTTGCTTTTATTTCCCATTTAGCAGCAGGACTAGAATGAGCTAACACCACATGTGTCCAAGAGGGTTGGGGATCCTCAAGCAGATTCATGGATTTAGGGGGAAGGATTTTTCTCTTCTTGTCTATCAGACACTTGCTTCCTCTTTCCATTCTTGCTCTTAACAGAGGTAACAAACTTTGGAGTTCATAAGCAGTGGTGGGGCAGAGACTCTTAGTTATTTTTGAAAACCCACACAAATCGTTACTATTTCACTAACAGTAGACTACATTTCTCAAGATCCCTTGTGGTTATTAAGTAAGTAAATTCTAGTCAATGAGCTATAAGGTAGAGTGCAGAGAGTTATTCTTAAAAGCCTCTTAAATTCTTTAATATATATTATCTAATGTATAATATTATTTAATATAATATTAATATATTTATATTTAATACAATAGATTAATATATTTATATAATATAAATATATAGTTAATATAATATGTAATTTAATATATAATATTTTATTTTATATTAAATATATAATATAATATACAGAATATTTTATATATATATATATATATATTTTATTCATCCTGGATCATTGTGGTAAAGTCAGAACTCTGTAGGAGGAGCTAAGGTGGGAGGAGTAAGGAGAGGAAAAGGAAAAGGAAGAAGAGGAGCTAGGGAGAGCACAGATGTAGGAGGATGAAGAGCCACACAGGTATAGAGAGCAGTCCTGGGTAACAACTTATATTTAGGTTAGCTAATTGGGAAACACCTCTAATTGTATGGGCATATTGTTATTGAACATTATCAAATATATCAAGCCTTTAATTAATATTTAAGCATTAGAGTCTCATTTTCTACCAGGCCCAAGTGGATGGCAGGATGGTCTGGGCACAGCCCAGCTTTGTGGAGACAGCATGGAAGATTGGCAGAGTAAAGAGTACAGTGTATAAGTGGAAGCTGCTCTGGAGTACAGAGCCAAACAGATAGATGGTATAAATAAAAAACTGTTCTAGTCAGAGAGCCGGACAGAAAGATAGTGTAAGTCAGGTGTATTCAGACGATATAAAGTTATATTGCCTCTCAGGAGACTCTGGTTCTGTCTAACATGGGTCCCCACGGGAATTCTGACAAATCTGTTTATAAATCTTTCCTAAAAAATAATCTCAGTTTTAATTATACACTGTATTCTCTACTCTAGAGTCAGCTACTTTCTTCTTTTACTAACAAAAAGCAACCTGCATTTCCCCACAGCAGGGGAGCTCAGCTATAGTTTTTTGTTCAGAGTTCCTCCACTAGGAGTCATGTGACTTATCTCAGTGCTTACTCACTCACTTTCTTTTTAAAAAATAAAACACAACTTTTACTCTCAGGTGAAATAGACTTAAATTTCTAGTGAATTCATGCCCTAATTTGGGTGCAACTTGTTGCAGGAGATATTTAAAACAACAGCATTCAATCTGGTTTTTCTTAATCAGCTGCCATGTTCCCAACTAGTTCAGGCCAGCAGCCACGAGCAGAGGTGGCATACCACTGCTGTTCAGCCCAGGCCATCTGCTCAGGTGGTCAGAGTCACCAACCCTGCCACCCATGAGACACCAACATGGGAGATGGCTCTGCCAATCTTCCACAAGGTCTCCACAAGGCTGGGCTGCTCCCAGACCATCCTGCCATCCACACAGGCCCTGTAGGAATGAGACCCTAATGCTTAGATTATCCAAAGGCTTTATATATTTGGTAATGCTCAATAGCAAGATGCCCACACAATCAGAAGTGTAACACAATATCCAACCTAGATATATCAACTACCTTTGACTGCTAGAGATAAGTGCAAGTACGCTTCCATGTTCTCTTCTCTCTTGTGCTCTCTCCCCTAGCTCCTCCTCTTCCTTCTCCTCTTCCTCTCCTTACTCCTCCCACCTTAGCTCCTCCCAACTTGCAGAAAAATATCCAGCTACAGAACTCTAGAAACTTCCTAGGAGCATGAGGATGAGGATCACATCTTAGATAACTGGAAGGGGCTTGATCTTTAATGACTGCAGATACATCATGATAGTCTCAGATTCCTTTTAGATAATAGAAAAAGAAATCTTTTCATATGAGAAACACAGATTTTTAGTTTTATTTTTTAAATTGGAAAGTGAATCTAATATACACTTCAAATATTACCTTTTACCAGAATATTATAGTAAGACACCTCTCATATTTTTCTACCTTTATGATTTAAGGTGATTTTCATATTTTTTTCCTGAGAAGATGCACAGCATGGTTCCAGCTACTTGCTGCCTTCTGGGGTCCTAATTATTCGAGTAGCTGGTATAAAAACCATGAAACAAGAGTGTTTAGAGCATCAAGACATGAGATAGAGGACATGGTGGCCAGATAACAAACACAGAATGCCATTGCCTGGCTTACCTGGGCATTCATGTTGGTTAGTGTTTTGTCAACTTGACACAGGCTTGATTGATGAAGAGGGCATGTTAATTAAGGAATTGCCACCATCAGATTTAGCCTGTGTGCATTTTCCTGATTAATGCTTGAGGTGAGGTTGTCACTGGGCCCCAGCCAGTAAGTAGCCTGGTTCCATGGCCTCTGCCTGAGTCCTGCCTTCAGGTTTCTACCGGGCTTCAGATGAACCGCGCATGTAAAGTGAGGCCAAGCAAACTCTTCCTTCTTTAAGTTGCTTTTGGTTAAAGTGTTTTATTACAGAAACAGAAAATAAGCTGTGGTAGCATTCATTAAGTAAATGACCAAATTTTTAGTTTCTCTCTCACTCTGGAGGCTTAATATAATGTAAACTGTAGCTCTTCTTCACAATTGCCATGCTTCCTGTTTGCTGAAGAAACTCAGATGTTAACACATATATTTTCATGTATTATGTCTGTAAAATGGTTTAATTTTCTCCATTCAACACACTAGTCACCTTTCTCTTTCTTCCTTTCCATCATTTTCATCTTCTTGTGTGTATATGTATTCATGTATGTACATGAGTGAACAAATACACATCCACACTTGTCTGTGTGGGTGTGTGTGTATATGTTGGGGGTTGGTCTTTTGCTATGTATAGAAATGCTCAATTCTGAACCTCAAGGGTCTGGTTGCTGTCCAGATGAGAGTATTCTCACATGTACCTCTGTTGTGCATACCTTGCTCCCCAATTTAAATGTTGGTTAATAAAAGGCTTAAACCTGTGATAGGCAGGAGAAAGAGAAAGACAGGACTTGAGGATGGAGTGAGGAGTCTCTGGAGAGACAAGGGAGTAAAGAGAAGAGAAAACAGAGAGAAGAAGAGACTTCCACAAGGCCAGATGGATCATGAGTACATGGCCAGGAGAAACAGACCCTAAGGCCAGAGTGATGGAGCAGAAGCAGCCTGGGCAAGACTGAACCAGCAAGAAACAAGGGGCATATGGTTTGGATATAGGTAAGAATAGCATAGAACCTGGCCAATCTAGGCTCACAGCTTGTAAATAAAGTACCAGATTTTGTGTCTTTTATACAAGCTAGCTAGAATAAATAATTCAGTTACAGCTCTTATTCTTTGAACCAGTGTCTCTCACTGAAGCTGGAATTCACTAATTCAGCAAGAATGGCTGGTCAGCAAACTCCCTAGTGACTCCCTTGGTTCCAGCATGGTGATTACAGAGCATGTGGCCACACTCAGTCTTTTAACCTTGAAGATGGGGATCTAAGCTCAGGTCCTCATGCTTGCACATCTTACATTTTACTGACTAAGCCATATCCCCAGCCTGGTTGCACTAATTCTTAAAGCTAAAAAGAAACTTCACTTGTAGACATTCTCGATTTTAAGTGCTCTCTTGTGGCTGGTCTGCTTCTTACATGGGTGAATAGCTACTTTATGATACTCTCCCACTTGATACTAAAGATACTTTTGGCTAAACTTGAATTCCCTTCAACTAGAATCACTGTGATCTATAACTTTTCTCTTGATGACCTTTTCACTTTATATTTTATAAGCATTACTAGTGTCATTATACATTTAGACACAATAGCCCACTTTGTGTTTATATATGATTGATCTTTATAAAAACCATCTTAGACCTTTTGATTCTCTGACTCTCTTTTCTCTCTTACCCCTTTCTCCCCTCAACCCCTGCAAATCTTTGGAAAGATGAGGAGTAGGTGTACATCATTATTTTCATCTTTGGAATGAAGAGACAACATCAGAGGACTTAAAGAGGACTTAGGGTCTTATACAAACAAAAAATGCACATATACTGGGGCTGAGCCCCAAACCTTCTATCTTGATTTCAAGTTTCCTGTTCTTTTCATTATGTGCCAAAATTCCATCTGTACATTTGAAAGCCTCTCATGTAAGCTGACTGTCAATCAGGCTTCATACTCTTATTGTGACTGCTGCTGCCTCATTCAAACAGATATTCATTCTGTTCCACATTTTGAGAGGGTAAAGAGTTTGTCACATTTCCTATTTGAATAAGATTTTTACACATTTCCAAGTCTTTTCTTATACATTATCTTATTTGATATTTTCTGTGTATCTATGAGGTAGATAAAACAAGCTTTTATTTTTTCCCATCTACATATAAAGAATGAGTACTTGAATTGTCTGAGATACAGGTTCAAGATCAAGAAAGACATAGTGACAGAACTGGGACTCTGTCCTATAACTGGAGGGAGAGAGTTCCAAAGGATGGATATGGCAAGGAACCCCCTTTGAACCTTACAGAGAGCACTAGCTCATACTCTGTATAAGTGAATCAGTGACTCTCACATTTCTTGTAAAAATTTCTATAAAGAAGGAAAACCTTCTGTCTCCATCATTGTCAGGCCAATCAATTAGACACTTTTTGAGAAAGCTGTACTGTGAGTCCAGAGCTTGTCTATGTTCTGTGGGGTGATGCTTGGTAGGAAGGATAGATGATTGTCAGTATAAGGCTGTTCTTTCTCAGTGATAAGTAAAGGTATCAGAAAGTTAGTTCAGATGCTTAAGAGAATATTGTATCAGCATGGGACTATCAGCCCCTAGGGAAAGATTTAGGGAGGCTATCACTGGGATACCATATTGGTCCTTAGAGTTAATACAGGGCATAGAATGAGCTCTTGACTATATGTTAGTATATGTGCTTTTGAGACTCAACCCTACTTTGACCTCAGAGACCTTGAGAAACTCTTTTGATATTATGAGATCTCAGTTTCTACATCTTTATTCGGAGACTTTAAACTAAATTTGAAATACTTGCCTTAGTCTCTCGGGGCTTTACTAATGAAATGCAACAACATATTGGGTGGCTTACACAACTCGAATGTACCATTTTTGTCATTCTGGAGTCTGGAAGTCCAATTTCAAGGGCTTGTTTCTTCTGAGACATCTCTCCTTGGCCTGTAGATGTTATTCTTCTGATTTTGGCTTTACATGATCTGTCCCTGCCTTTATCTAAATTTTCATCTGTTTGTTTGTTTCCTCTTATGAGGACATTAGTCATATTGTATTTAGACCCACCATAATAACTTCATTTGAACATAATTCTATCTTATTGAATCTTCCAATGCATAATTTTAATTATTTGGATATGTGTTGGTCTGTTTGTAGGAATACATGAATAGAGTGCACAAGAGGGTTTCAGATTTCCTGGAGCTGAAGTCACAGGCAGTTGTGAACTTGGGTGTTGGGAATTCAATTCACTCTTAAATACTAAGCCATTTCTCCAACCCTGTAATTCTCTCTTTGAGGACTTGCTTCTAAATACAACCACATACTGAGGTACTGAAGTGAACAATTCAACCTGGATATTTTCAAGGAGTTCACAACAGTGGCCATATTTAACTGATCATGAGATTTACCCAGAATACTTTTTTAAAAAGTGTCTGAAGTTCAGTCCTTCTCTCTAAGAAACAAAAGAGATACAGTCTTGACATCTACATGTCTTAGAGCTTCTTGGGTAACAGGCATATTTGGATACAGATGGAACCCTCTCCTCTAGAGTATTTTCATGGGCCATCATCTTTAGTGATGTCTGTGTTTAGGAATAGGACTGTCAGAAAGGGGACAAGGCATTTTTGCATGGAAGATGTCGTGAAGATGCTTTGAAAAGAAGGCAGATTGTCAAATATGCCCCAGAGTTAGCTCCAAAAACTTCCAGATATTTCTTAATATATGTATGAAACATTGAGGAAGATGTAAGAGAAGCAGATACCTACCAAGTCACTCTTAGGACCATGGATAACTTGTTTGGTTTCTTTATGTATAGCATAATTGATGATTCTTAATGGTATATTGGTAAAAGAACTTAGAACTCCTGAAAGCTAATTTTATTAGCTGACTTTCTGGAGCTAATGGATGTCTACATAGATGAGAAAACAGTCTTTGGCTTGTCTTTGAGAGTGTTTTCAGAAATGAATAGTAGGCACTGATAGAATGAGTTAATAACATCTAGCCCCTGCCCCCTGCCAAAGCAACAAAACTTCTGAGGTTCCTAACTGAACAAAAGGCAGAGAGAGGGTGACAACTTCTCTGCTAAATAAGAGCCTTCTCTTGTCTTTCCACAGAAATAGATGTTCTTTCTCTTGGTCCATAGGTTTTTGGACTCAGACTGAATCATATGCCAGGCTGCCTTGGTTGTCCAGTTTGTAGGTGGAACATCAAGAAACTTCTCAGTGCCCATAATCAATTAACCAATTCTTATGATAACCTCTCTTTTACTAAGAGAGCATCACACACACACAGATACACAGACATACACACACACACACACACACACACACACAGAGAGAGAGAGAGAGAGAGAGAGAGAGAGAGAGAGAGAGAGAGAGAGAGAGAGAAGAAACCTTTTCATGAATGCAGTATTTTCTCCTCTGGTCCCAGAGGAGAAAAAGAGGAGATACTAAAGTGTAATGGAACCTTTTTTATCTACACAGTTCTTATTTCTCATTTGTCAGTGAAAGCAGAACTTTGAAGGTACCTAGTGTTATAAAGAGTATGGGCTCTAAGGGAAGAGGTGGTTGATGTTCATCTCTGCCATTCATTTATCAGATGAATGATGCTGAGCAAGTGACTTGGAGTTTCATAGTTTAGTTTCTTCTTTAATGTGATGAGTGTAGTAGAGGAGAAGTAATGGTGGGTGGGCAGAGATCATGAGATGCATGGTGCCCACAAAATGCTCTTTTAATACTGGATACTTAGTGAGTCCTGGATAATCAGTGTTTGTACATCTGAAACTTAAGTTTCCTTTTTCTATGCTGAGAGAGAGAGAGAGAAAGAGGGAGAGAGAGAGAGGGAGAGAGAGAGAGAGACAGAGAGAGAGAGACAGAGAGAGAGAGACAGAGAGAGACAGAGAGAGACAGAGAGACAGAGAGACACACAGAGAGAGACTGATAGAGAGACTGAGACAGAGAGACAGAGAAAGAGAGTGACTGAAATGGCTGGTGTTGCAGATAGAAAAGAGAAGGAGGAAAAAAGAGGAATAGAAATAGGAAGGGGAAGACAGAGGAACAGAGAAGGAGGCATAGTAATATAATAAAGGAAAGCAGAAAGCAGGCATTGTAAGATCTCACTCTAGACCTACAGTAGCCCACACTGTCTGAGAGGGAGGAATGAAGCTGACCTGTCAGAGACTCATGCTCACTTTCTAATTGTTAAAGGAAAGCCTTCTCCCTCTTAGAACACACTTAATTTGATATCAGGAATAGCCCAAAGTTCATTTCTGTTCCATTGTTGTTATAACCTTTGGCTCATCAATTAGAGTTGCTAATAAGTCTCCCTTTAAAAAAATGAATGAATGAATGGTGTGCTTACAAAGTGAACTTGTACAATTAAGAGCTAGATTTAGCTTTTCCTGAAACTGCTCAGTTGGGAGAACATTAGAATGAAGGTCTAAAAAGCTGGGTTTAACTGTCATCTGTGATTCCTATCCATGCTTCTTTCTTTCCTATAGGGAAGATACTGAGGCTCAAATGGGAATACATACTGCCTTAAAAACATTGTGTTCTCAATGATAATGCAAAGGAGTTGGAGGAAGAGGGGAAAAATGGTGTAAGTTGCAGAATTCAATAGAAGGCCCACAGTTTTTGTCTTAAAATTGTTCTCTGTTTGCTTCTGATGTTGGCCTTTTCTTGGCAATTGGGTCATGGATCCCTCCAGGGAAGGCACCACACTGGGACATCTGCTTATCCAGTAGCACTCCCGTGCTATTGACACAGAGCAGATGGCAATATTCATGCTGGATGCACTGAGTGGGAGCAATGTGGCCCTGAAGGATGAAAGAGCTGCCCTCATCGTGAGGCTGTGCCCAAAGTCAAAGGACATGGTCCCCAGCAAATTGGCCCTTTGCCCCTGGCAACTGCTGCTACCATCTCAGAACCAGTAACTCCATCATCAAATGACAGCTGTGGAAGTCAAGTCACACAAAGAAGGATGATGCATTTCCATACCTATAGCTATCTGTAGGTAGTGCAGGTACTCTCCAAGAGCCCAGGGGCTTTCCAGGAGCCCAAAGGAACTAGTTCCCTTTTAATTTTATTTCTTTTAATTTTACCAGCAAGAACCCCTGACTTGATCAACATGAGAGGGGATGTTAAGTTGCAAAGTGTCTTTTCTTCTCTCTGTACTCTCTGGGTTTGTTTACCCAAGGAGAAAGAGCTCCTCACAAGGTGCACTTCCCTGTAAGCATCTATCTCCTGTGATTATTTTTGCTTTATTTATTTATTAACTTCTCTCCTGAAGAGTTTTGATTGGTCTCTACATTGGCTCTTTATGGCTTTAATCATACTGTGGAGCATTCATTTTAGGCTTATAGTTCCTAAAGGGAAGGAATCACACCTACCGCAGTAACACTGCTCTGCCTGAATGTTCATGTCCTCAAAGGTATATGCTGCAGCTCAATGCCCAGTTGGATGATATAACATGGTGGGCCTTTGAGAGGTGAGTCAGTCGCCGGTGTGAAACCCTCACAAATGGGGTTAGCATACTTATAAGACAGGATGGGTAAGCTTTTTCAATCCTTCTTGCATGTGAAGACCCAGAAGATATCATTTATAAACCTGAAGAGAAATTTCTCAACTGTCACCCACCCTGCAAGCAATGTGTCCTTGGACTTCAAAGTCTTCAGAGGAATAAGACATAAATTTGAGTTGTTAGAGACCAGAATAAGTTTATTTTTATAGCAATCTAAATGGTCAATGAAAGGTTTCTCATACCTGTACTGACTCTTCCTAGCACCCTGAGCACTGGCTTCCAATAGCTCAAATATTCCACTCATTGAATATTTTTAAGATGTCAAGACTGCAGCCTTTTCAACCCCATTACTTGGGTTAAATCCCATGGAAATAATGCTACTCATTTCATTTGGTTTTCTTCACTTACAGCCAAGAAGAAACGGGCTTTAGAATTTCACAACCCTAAGACAACCTCTTGATAAGGTCATTTTCTATCCAACCTTAGTGTTCCATTCATAAAATGGAGAGAAACCTAGCAGGTTGTGGGAGAAGAAGTGAAGTAACAACCTAGGGTAGGGCTTAAGGAGTCTTGATATTTCCAGGATGGCCAGTCTCTTTCTCACACATTTGTATCTTTCAAATTCAACACCAAATGAAACGTCTCTCTTTTTATTTGACTTAGAACAGATCACATCCTGTGTCACATGACTAGAGTGGAGTACTTAAGAACAGAACATGCTTACCTCAGGAGGGGTGAGTAAAGCTGCTATTTAGGGGACATAAAGTGCCTTTTTGATGTCCACAAAGCCTTTCTTCTGCCTCCTCTCCTTCTAATTAAATCCACTTTTCTTCAAGCCCTGGCATTTGAGATGAGTCAGAAATACTGCTTCTTGTTCCACAGCATCATTTTTTTGTTTTAATTACTAGCATTGTAACAATATTTTCCCTGCTGATTTTCTTTGCAAATACATGTTATTTCAGTTACATTATAGTTTGAATAGGCTTTTTGAATGGGAGCCAGAGAACCTAACCATCATTTTCAATATGGTTACTATGGAAAAATGTAACCCTCCATTCCACACAGCCTTCTAAAGCACAAATGTAGAGAACACAGACTACTTGTAAGTTGAAGGTGGTCTCTTGGCTTTATTTTTTGAAAACAAGTTCATATTAGTTTTAATGTTTTTATGCTGGAGTAAGAGATGGGCAAGGAGGGGCCCAGAGGAATTAGGCTTGCAGAACAGGGCACACAGCAGATCAGGGCTCAGGTGTCCAATCAACTTATTTGCTACTATTCTTTTCTTGACCAATAGTTTTGTGAATGAGTGCCCAGTGCAAAGGACCATGCACTTGAAATACAAGTACCAGCCTAGTTCCAGCATAAAATGGCAACTCTGCCTGGCTCCTAAGAGTGTCCCTTAGCCCCCTCCCCTTTCAACTACTCCCTTTGCATCTCTGTTCTGGAGTAGTGTGCTTACAAGCAACTTCATAAAGAGACCATAGAGCCTTCAAGGCTGTGGATGAGGGAAATGGATGATTAATACATCTCCCATCAGGCCACTTCACTGGATGCTTTAATGCAAAGCTAAGTCATTTTTCTGTTTTCAATAGATATTTGCCAAAGGCCTGCCACATGATTGTGCTAGGCTCTGTATGACACAGCAGCGAGTGAGCACAAAGAACTCTCTGCTTTCGGGTGCTGGAGAAAACATTTATGCAAATCAGCCCCCAAATTGTAATAAATGTTATCACAGGAACAGATTGCACCCGAGGGAACTTGTTGACTGATGTGGCTTGGACTAGGGCACAGTCGGAATCTCTCCTTCTGATGTCAGAGTTTTCATGGAAATCTAGTACTCTGTGCCCCACAGTATAATAGATCTTGTGTTCTGTAAATAAGATATAAACGTGACCTTCAACATGATCGTGATTGAAAAGGAGGGTGCAGATATATCAGCCAGGACTCTCTGGATAGCAAACCATCTCCCAGCTTTATTTCTGGTGTTTCATAAATTTCTTTTGGCTGGTTGTGGTCTCTCTTTGAGAGTGGCTTGTCTGGGACTGGATGCTATAGGCTGACTTTACTCAGAAGTCAGGCCTTGGCAAACTGGCTGATTTAGGGAGGCTCAGTTAAAGGGCTGTCTTCTAAGTCATTTCATCATTTTTGTTGTCCAGAAGGTTAGAGTCTTTATAAGGCTGTCTCTGGGTTTTAGAAAAAAACACGGAAAACTACAAAGAGATTTTGTGTGTGTGTGTGTGTGTGTGTGTGTATGTGTGTGTGTGTGTGTATCTATATGGGCAGTAGGATGTGTACACATGTGCACATATTTGTGAAGACTGGAATCTTCTTTTATTCCTTTATACCTTATTCACTGAGGAAAGTTTCTCAATTGAATCCCAATTGGGAAATATGGGGTTAGTGTAGCTAGCCAGCTTGCTCCATAAACCTTGCCTTTTCATTCTGAGTGCTGGAATTATAGATAGCCTACCACACCCACCCAGCCTCTACAGAGGTTCTGGGGATCCAAACTCTGGTTCTTACACTTATGTAGAAAGTACTTTATTTGCAAAACCATTGTCCTAACACAGCACTGTTCAAATTGTTGCTTGTAGAGCATTTCTAGTCACACACTTTTCAAAGTGAGTTCTGGGGCCAAGCCTGGAGCTAGTAGCTGAGCTAACAAAAAGATTCAAATAAGGAATCTATGAGCTATTGTGTACCATGATGCTGTGTGCTCCCACGAGCATTACTACAATATGAGAAATGTTTTCAAGGAGAGCCTCTTGATATCTAAGAGGGGAGAAGAGATAACATGAGGGAAATAGAAATGGCTTCTTATCAGAGACTATTCTCTAACTGATGCCAATGTCTACTAAAACGAAGATGGGAACTGGGACTCTGGGCAAGCTGGTGAGGGGTCTGAATGATGTAAGACAGTAGGGTTTACAACAGACTGGATGGGAAACTCAATTCTCACTCTGTATTTTCCAACCGTTTTCCAGAGAATGACTCCATGGTCTCCTGTTTCAATATAAACTGTACATTTTTGAAGCACTTAACTATTCTATGATTCTGACTCCCCCCCCCAGAATTTATAATGCAATGCTATAAAATGGCAGTTTATTCAACTTTCTGCCCTTATCAGGGCACATAAATGAATTTTCTGTCAATGATTACTACCTTCACAGATGTCTGGTAAATTCCCTTTACAGTTCCTTATATAACAGATTGGGAAAATCTGAGAAAAACATTCTGTTCATCTTTGTTGTAAAGACTTGGTCCATTGAGAAATTCAAGGATCATGCAACATGAAGAGATCTACTCACACATTTCCACCACCAACTCATGACATATCTCTTTGTTTGATCATAATCTTTGAGTAGAGAGTAAGCTTCTGGAGGGCAGGCACTGCTTTAATGTGTTTACTTTGGAATATATGGAGATTAGAAGAGTGTCTAGCATGTGGTAGCCAATATAGAGATGCAAGATGCAATAAAGAATACGCTTCACAACATCTTTTAGTTTTTTTTTCTATTTTGTTCTATATGTGCGTGTAAGCATGTACCATAGTAGGTGTACAGAAATCAGAAATGACTTATGAGAATCAGATATCTCCCATGTGTGTCCAGGGATGGAACTCTGGCCATCAGGCTTAATACCAGTCACCATCAGTCACTGAGTCATCTGGCCATCTTTGAGTCACAGCATTTATGGATAGAAAACAGAAAGACTATGAAAAAGGCATTTAGAATAAGATGCAAACTTAACTCATGATAAAACTGTTAGTTTGATAGAACAGACAGATATTTCCTTAATTTGATGAAAAATAGCTACCTCTAGCTCTAAGCTAAGATTATGTGTAATGGTGTAAGATAGCAAAACATTCGCATTAAAGTCAGTAACAAGATAAGAATGTCTACTAGTAGAGATATTCTATAAGGTAATTAAATAAGAGATAGAAATAAGCACTATAAATATTGGTGGTAAAGGTGGTGATGTTATTAGTAATTACAGGTTGCATGAATTTAATACCAGGACAAGCCAAGAGAACCAACTTCATACTGTTACAGATTCTAAGAGAATTTAGTAAGACACCTCACAGAAAACAATATTCAGGAAATGGAAGTCTTCATACACAAATAATCTGGCAGAGACTAAAATTATAGCAGGAAAACACTTTTATAATGGCAACCAAAATAATAACATGAATTTAAAAGAAGTGTAAAGATATGCTTGGAAGAGTCTGTACAGATAGATCATGAGAAAGATTAGCTTGCTAGAGTTGAAGGTCCAGCAACAAAAATGCCTGGAGGATACCGTGTCAGTAACAATACAGGATACACAGGGGATTTCTATTCTAACCTGACATTTGAACCCCTGACACAAGATGTCAAAGTTCAGGACCCTATACGATGTCCGATGCTTCCCTTCTTTCTGACTACAGGTTCATTTAAAATAAATGAATTAAAATAAACTCTCTAGCAAATTGTAGAGAAACCGTGCAGTTATTCAGAAAACAATAAATTCTAATTTCTGAATCATGTTCTAATCTAAAATAAATTGCAAAAGAACCACAAATGCACCAGAATGATATCCAAGTAATTCATAGGAATTTCCAATTGTTATTTATTACACCAGAACAAGAAAGGTGTTTTATAGTTTGATACAAAACTAAGTTACTCAGCAAAGAGGAAAGGGAGGAGGAATAGGAGGAAGATGAGGAAAGTCAAAAGAAAATAAAGGATTGAAATTAGGACTATATATGAAACATCTTCATGGAAAATATATAATGAATAAATTAGGAAATAAGTGATGTAAGACAGAAGGTTTGCAAACACATCATATATATTATAACTTCCCAAACACTAATAAGGCAACAGGTCTAGTAGTCCAAACGAAATATGAGAGAAAGACATGGAAAATAACAGGAAACAAAAATAAACTCTAAATAGTAAACTACATTGATTCTTATATATATGAAACTAAGTTACATTATAAGATACTTATATTGACTAAATTACAAAAGTTGATAAACTTGTTAAGCAGGGGTATTAGTTTTGTTGTTACTGTAACTAAACACTTGAGAAAACCAAATTGAAAAGAAGGAAGGCTTTATTTCACTTATGTTTCAGAGGTTTCAGTCTGGGCTCTGCTGATTCAGGAGCTACATTGAAGGGGAGCACCACAGATACAAGAACATGTGACAGAGACTAATCAGTCATGGCAGATAGAATGGAGAGAGGCTGAGAGAGGATCCCGGGACAAGATCCATAACCAAAAACATGCCCCAAGTGACCTAACCCACTTCTCAAGCTGGGCTTCAATATCCTATACTTCTCAGAACTTCCCGAAGTACTGCCACCAATAGAATAAAGCTGCAACCGTGAACACATGAGGGTCATCTCGTATTCAAATCACAATGGCAAATTTTGAGTGGCAGGGATTCCTAACATATTGTTAGTGGGAATATAAATCAGATATTCTTTATCCACAGTAAAGGCACATACCCTTTGGCTCATTAATTCCAGTTCTAGAATATGTTCCGCAGCTGCATTTGTGCTGATGTAGAACATTATTTGCATCCAGCTATTAAACATATCATTGAATAAACTAAAGAGATATCCATCAGTGGGTGCTGGTAAATAATGGATATCATGCCACAGTGGAATGATGAGTCTTCATTCAGAAAAGTGTAGAACATTCCAGGTATTGAGGAATATCTCTGTAACATATGGAATATGCAATATAGAATATGCAGTATGGAATATGCAAGCTTTTATGTGAGAAAAAGACTTGTTTTCTAAATATACAGATCACCTATAGAAGAATACACACAAATAGCTAATAGATGCTTTGGGGTGGGGTAATCTAGGCTAGGGTATTATTTTATACCTTTTGAAATTTAAAAAATGGATCTAAAATTACACACATGCACACACACACACACACACACACACATATGTGCATGCTTATTCATGACCGCAATATAAGATAGCTGCTTATTTTTTGATAATAAGTATATTTGACCTTAAAAACCAGTTGGAGGTATTCTCCATGAAAAAAGAAGGCAATGAAAGCAGGAAGATACAGGTGGATGCTAAAATGCAAAGTTATCAGGATAAGAATTAAGCACTTGGGTAGGAGATAAAACAGCACAGAATGACCTCGAATGAAACAAAAATAACAGCTCAAGATGAAGGACAGGATGTTCTTGTCTTAAAAAAAAATGAGAAGCAGATGAGCTGCACCGTCTACTTTAGTGACTCTAAGGCATATAATAGGCAGAGTATACAGTTATGCTTTGTTGAGTGGGATTGTCCCACTGACTGCAGACCATCTATATCATGCCTGTCCTGTCCTCCAAATGTCAGTGGCCAAGTAACAGTCTTCAGTTATGACAGCTCAGCTCACCAATTAAAAGATCCTGTAAGAAGCAATGTGTTCTTTCATAACAAACAGGCGCAAAGCAGCAAGCATACAGCATATATGTGATTTTCTTACTTGTGAAGGGCTTCTTCTGTTGGTTCAGAAGTGCTGCTTGATAGAGCTGGCTACGAAGAGTTCCTGGATAGCCTTCATATTCAACCAGTTTCTACCACATATGGGCTCAAGGGCAGAGAAAATGGTAGCAAGGCATGGACATAGGGAATCCAGGCATCAGGGAGAGATTTGTTCTTGCCAAGAATTGGGAAGAATATAGCAGGGAAAGTTTGGGAGTCTGTGTCATTGGTGGGCACATTTCCTGTGTAGCCTAGTGCTGCATACACTAGACAGCTGACCCATCTGACTACTGGAGTATGATTGCTGAACACACAGAAGGGGCTTTTAGGGAAGGCTAAGCTTGAATTGCTACCCCCAAATTGAGCAGCTCTCTTGTTGACTAAGGGGGTCTTGCTCCCTCTACAGGATGATACTTACCCTTTTCTTTTTCTACTGGGGAAAATTTTTGAACATCTTGGTATTATCCTGGACTCCTGCATGGAAAATCAGATATGTTACCCCACAAAGTTATGATCAAGCAGTCAGTTTCATAGTAGGAAAGCCATCAGTCACTCTGCTGGGCAACTTGCTTCTTGGGATCAGTCAGGCTGGCTGCTGGGTGTAGTTGACTGGTAAGCTATGCCTTTATTCTGTCAAGGGTCCCAACACTGATCTCTCTAGTTTCTCTGTGATTTTGAGGGTCTCCTTTTGATCTTCCTTCAACTTCCTGGAGTGGAATTGACTCATGACCCTTGGATATTGAGTGCACTCATGTGGTAGTCATCTCTCTTGTAGTGAGGGTATAATAAAGTGGCATCTCTCAGAGTATCACTTGGTCAGTAGAAACAGTTATTTGTTTGACATGCCCAGGGATTGAACCTCAGCTCCCTCACTGCCTTCTGCCTCCACTCTTCTCCTGACTAGGCACACATGTAATATTTTCTACTCAGCTAAGGATGGAAGAAGTGACAATACGGCTGGATTCTGGTAGAATCCTCTTCCCAGTTTATAGATACAACTGGTATGTCTACTAATATCTCAGTTTAATTAGGGATACAAAGAAGCTATAGGAGACTTGACAAATATGGTTGAGTTTACACATCTGGGCAGCTGTAGCACTCAAGTTTGAATATACATAGATTTGAGGCTCAGTGGTGCTTAAAATCCCATCTTACGCTCTTCATATCTAGTCTCATTCACAGTCCCCTTGCCATCAGTTGTAGTATGGAGTCCAATATACCCCAGTGGCCCATGTGTTAAGGCTTGTCCTCCAGTGTAGTACTATTGGGAGGTGGTAAACACGTGAAGGGGTCTGTGGTCATTGGAGTTGTGTCCTTGAATTAGATAATGAGACTCATTTCTTCTGTTCCCCTTTCTCTCTTTGGTTCTTGACCATGAGGTGAATGGGCCTCCTCTAAACATTCCCACCATGATTTACTAACTTTCTAGACCAAAACAATGGGGTCTGGACTAAAGGCTCCAGAAGGCAGAGCCAAAATAACTGTTTTCCTTGAAAGTCAATTACTTCAGGGATTTGTTTACAGAATTAGGAAGCTGACAGACAGTCATCACTCATTGGAAGGAAGAAAAGACTACTGCTTACTCCAGGAAGCTAATAATGCAGGATTCCATGGGCTTTTCTCAGCAGCCAACACTGTCTTACACAGGTGAAAAGCGGGAGATGGGTGGTGGCTGCAGAGCTGCTCAGTCACCTATCACTAGCCCTAGAAGCAGGGTCTGATTCTAAGTCCTGGAAGCTGGCTTTATGGGGGTCCTGGTTATGTTTTATGGGGGTTCTGTTTATTAATTCTGGAGTATCCTGGACATTCTCATCCACTCACTGCCCTGTTACATCTGTGTGTGTATGTGGGAGAGAGAGAGAGAGAGAGAGAGAGAGAGAGAGAGAGAGAGAGAGAG
>NW_021621022.1:10114699-10128771 GCF_004785775.1 Grammomys surdaster
GAGAGAGAGAGAGAGAGAGAGAGAGAGAGAGAGAGAGAGAGAGAGAGAGAGAGAGAGAGCAGTTGCTGGAATTTAAGCCCTGAGAACTGCCTCTATTTACTGAGGTAATGGAGACAGGAGAGCAAGTCAAGTTGACAAGATTCAGCAAATTCAATTACATGTCATTCCTCTGCTCAAAGCTCCTAAATATCCCATTACCTGCACTGTAAAGTCTGAACTGGTAATCTGGCTTCACCCTATTTTCCCAAAGTGCTTCCGGCTTTAGCCCAAAGTGTAGTTTTCAGACCAGCCTAGAAGCTCTCTATACACAGCTACCCCCAAATCACTCTTCCCTGTTTCTACCTAGGGCTGCACACACACAAGATCATAGGTCTAAGATGCTTCCCAGGCCACACATTGCTACACCAAAGGCACTAATCATCATCCTAGGTGGGCTATGAGTCAGTTTACAAAGCATTTTAGATACTCTTTCTATCATCCCTGTTAGGATTGGTTCCTAATTTGCAACCAAGGATGCTAAGGGCACTGATTAATAAATGTGTGGGCTGTTAGTAGGTGCAGAGCCTCTGACTCCAGACCCTGTGTCCCTTCTCTGGGTCTCTGGAGAAGGAAACTGAAGAAGATAATGAGAAGGAATGGGAAGCAGGGAACATGGGGAGGGAGGATTATGGTAATCTCTGATTTTTTTTGGTGGGCTTGCAGAGCTTGAATTGAATTGACAGAGCATGGGAGAGATGAGCTAACCAGCCTTCAAATGCCCTTTATGAATGTAGGCGCCATGGCTCTTTGGCTTACTGGGACATGCGGTGGTATGGGGATCCAGAAAGCAGTGGATGGAATCTCTTAGGCTCAAGATCCAAGGGAGGTAATGCTTGAAGGTAAATGACAATCGTTCTTATTAAACAGTTGGCAGCCATCTATATCAGTAGCTGGGGCTTTCCCAGGCCCAGCAAGAACTATACTAGTAATAGGAAATATACACGGTGAGTACTTCACCCTTCCGACAACCAACAAGGTTGTTGTTAGCAGTAGCATACTTTACCTAGGGAGACAGCTCCATTAATCTTCCTTGCCATCCATTCTTTAATGACCTAGCTAAAAAGCACAGCTGTTTGTGCAGATGTGTTCATAGTCTGTCTCTGGCATTGTAAATGGAAGGATGGAAACAGTGGACTAGTTATGGTAAGTGCTGCACAAAAGTACCTCTATTTAGTTTTGGAATGCAACCCTTAGGACTGCCTTTTGAAATAGTGACAGATGACTAGGGGAACATTCCAGATTCAAACCATTCCGAAGATATGATACAAAGCTCTGGACTTTGTGATGCTCTGACCTCCAAAAGGACTGGAGGAGGTGCAGCTGTCACTGATCCACCTTCCTTAGCCTCTTGTACTGAAGATGGTTCAAAACACCTCTCAACATCAGTGCCCTCCCATTCGCCTTCTCTCCTTTCATTGCTCTGTTTTGGGGTGGGTGGGTATATTACCCCCTTTTCACGTGTATTAAAAGTCATACTGAACAAGTTTTAGGTTGCACATGAGGCTTCCTTTTCTCGTTTTTAAGTCTTTATCCACAGGTTTAAATATGCTTCCCTTATCCTTGCATGTCCCAATATTATTAGTGCTTACAGCCTCTGCACTGGGCATTGGTAGCATGTGCTAAGCCTTCAGAGGTTTGGCCTTCATAAGCGCGCTCTGCAGGACTTGGGGTTGTGTGAGAACTGCCTCCTACCAGCTTGCAGAAGCTGACTGCTACAGTTTCAGAAATCCAGTGAGTAGATTATTTGTTAAAGAAGGCTGTTGCTAAAAATAAAATGATATAAATTTGCCATTAGATAAAATGCATTAAAAACAAAGGTAATAAACACAATAGAGTCATTAAATATTTACCAGAACACCACTGGAAATACTATTACCCTTGTTTTTATAGACGAAGAACCTGGGGTTTTTAATAAAGCACATGCCAAGCAGCTGAAAACTGACAAGTTGAGAGGCAGACCAGAGTCAGTTACCTCAAAAATGCTCCCGTGTGGTAGCTGCTCTCTCCCCTTGTTGGTGCATATTACATTTTGTTTCCACATAGTTCATGGGGGTGGGGACTGACTTAGGTTTTTTTAAGTCTTCAGTATGGTTTGAATCTGGTATGTTCCTCACAGGGTGGTGCGTGGAGTACTCGGTCCTAGTTGGTGATGCTATTTTGAAGGCTATGGAGCCCTGAGGAAGTGGGGTCTGACAGGTGGAAGTATGTATTAAGAGAAGGATTCTGAGATCCTATTCACCCCTAATTCTGGATTTTCCATGGTGTGAAGAGTCTCTCCCATCTGGCCACCATGATTGTATCATATCCTCTCACTAGGATGGATTGAAATATCTCTGAAACAAGTAGCCAAAACAAACTGGCTCCTGTCAACACTTTGATGAGGAAAATGCAAAAGTAATTGCAAAAGTCTCATTGTGGCCAGTGGGGAAAGCCAGGCACCATCAGCAGTAGAGGAATTGTGGTTTAGCAGGTTACACCACTTGTGATATGAACATACGGCTAGAGGTCAGAGTTCATCAGGAGGAAGCACAATGGAAGCATTTATTCCTACTTGTAAGTGTTTATTCATTTCTCTTGGAGTCTCTGCCTCCTAGTGGACAAAAACATTCCAGAGAAGTTTGGGTCACAAAGCATCATTCTCACAGAGGATGCTCAGCCCCGAGGACAAAGAGCAAACTCCAACTCTCTGGTAAAGAACAACAATAAATGAGATCTATCTCCAGGGGCCGTGGAAATGCAGAGAAGGAGAAGAGATGCTTGGTGTGTCTTCACTGAAAAGCTCCAGATCCATAAATATATCCACGGGGATGCAGGACAAAACATAATGTATAAAAGATTGAATAGAAGATATATTATGCTATTGCATAGCAATTCTGTCTGCAGGAATTTATAGCTTCGATATATTCCCCATTAAAAGTGGTTCAGCTAGCTGGTAGAGAAGCTCAATTCATCTTGCATCTGTTGCAAGCCATCAATATTATGGTTTGCCCATTTAAACTGGAAATGGGACCAAATATTTGGGCTATTTACAATAAAAATATGAAAATCTTTGTATTGCTGTTCATCTCCTAAGTTCTCTGGTTTAATCAGGTGTCTGTTTACATAGGCTCAGAGAAAATTTCTCACCTGTGAAATTGCTAGGATGTGGAGAAGCTGGAATGAGGAGAAATACAGGGTTTCAGATTTCTGCTCCCAAAGAGGTGGGCACATGCTCCTTCCATAGCGAACAGAGGCTCTGCGGAAGGTCCCTAGTCACTACAGCTAAGACAAGCAGGGTATTTGTATCTGCAAGGGTTTGTGTGCTTAGGATAATGGAAGATAGGCAGACTGAGAGTCAAAGAAAGGAATGCATATAAACAAACAGCTTTCTCCAAGTGTGGTCAGCTGGTCCTGGCAGTCTCCAAACACTGGGTTTGTGTTCCTAGGGAAAACACCAGTTCTGGGGAGCTCTACCTGCAGCAGGGGTGGTTACAGTAGGTAATCATATTGCCAGAATTCCCATGAATTCTATTTATTGATGTTCAATGGATTTACTACTGTTGCCTCAAAGCAAAATTTAAAAAAAAAATAGAAGACTGGTGATCATTATACAGGGTGCCCTGTGCCTCCCGTGCCTTAGCTATGTTTCTCAGCACAACTTCCTCCATCTGCACTCTCCCTGGCTTTTTGAGAACTGCCCTAGATCACCTGCTTGGTTTCCAGTCCCCTTGATTGATTGATCTTACTCGGCCATACTCTCAGCTCTAGGGACCGGGCTCTGAGCACTTGAGTTCCAGCGCATGCCCAGTCCTTCTGTATGCTTAGGAGTTTAAGTTATCTATGATCCACAGTAGCCATTTTAGCCCTTCATCGAGGTAGAGGTGAAAATACACATTAAGATTTTCATGTATTTGTGCCTTGGTTTGATTCGCCCAATACTGCTTCCTTTTTCTGCCGGTTCATCTCCGTTTGCAATAGTCCTCTCTGTTCATATCAGTGGAATTTTCTTCACAAGCCTTCGTCTCTTCCTTCCAAACATTCCCTTTGAAACACAACCCTCCACTCCCATCGCCACCACATCTGGGCAGACCTCAGTGCCAACAGCCTCCTGTCAGACTTCTTTAGGCAGAGGACCCTCTGTGGCTCAGGGCTCCTCACTGTAGCCTGCAGTTCTTACAGCCCCGAGCTGCCAGTGTGGGGAAAGGTCATTCAGTTCAGCATTTGTGCTACTTGTATCCTCCTCCTTGAGATACTCAGAGTGTCAGTCTGCCCTTTCTGCATGCACCAAGGGCTTTCAGGGCTATTTTTAAAAGCCTACCGCACTTACTATCTGTGCCACTTACTATCGTTCGGATGGTTAATCATCACTGTCTGAAAGCGTCACTTCCTGACAGAGTGGTGTACAGAGAAGGGCTGTGGTCCAGTGGAAAAGCAGGACAGCAAGTCAGCCTGGGCAGGACTCACTTGGGCCATTATGATCAGAGCTCTTGACAAAGGGAAAAAGCAAAATAAGCACATATGTCCTGTTGCAAAGCGTTGTGTATGCAGGGTATGTATACCCAGGAATTGGGTTTTTCTCACTGGTTTTGAAGCTTAAGGTTTGAGACAGGTCCCTTGGTCTCTCTGTACCATCCTCCACACTTACAAAGAGCAGCCACGATGTGAGAAGCAGACATGGACTGCTGGCTGATGTGTTTCTTCAGGAGGGAACAGGATTAAAAATGTAACCTTATTTCTTATTATTCCTGTTCTTCTGTCACCAAGCTTCCCCTTTTAGTTCAGCTTTCTCCGATGAAAAGACAAACTTTCTCTTTCCCCTGGACTCAAGCAACAGGCCACTTTTCCCTTTCCCTGGTGTCTGCTACCTTTTGCAGGACTGGAAAATCCTCTTTCAGAAGACAGTGCTGTGAGATCCCCCTCTCCAGTGTAGAGGACCAATAAGAGAGCTCATCTCGATCACAGATCTAAGCCCACATGCAGTGAGATTCTGGCCTGCTGTGGCTTGTTGCCTCATTTGGCCAAAGCCCAGAATATGAGGAGAGTCAATATCCCTCTAAACTCAATGCTTATTAACCTGGCAGGATAGCTTCATGGGTTAAGTAAACAGTCCTAAACAATTTCATTAAATGCTGGCCATTATTTAACACAAGGACGCACTGATTGTAGATTCTGCCTCCTGAAAGAAATCTGGAGTAGTCCTGTTCTAAGTGTAAATAGCTACCGTTCTTTATTTTCTAGGGCTGGTTCCATTGCAGGGTATGTAATTTATTATTTTATGCATAATAAATAGGTAGCATTTATTAAGAGATTATATGTGCTAGGCATTTTCCAGAAGACAATGCTGAAGAACAGAAAGGGCATGCCACTACCTTCCCATGGCCAGCCTGCAGAGAAGCAGAATTTTAATCAAGTCTAGATGGGTGGGCTCCAGGGGTGGGTCTTTTAATTATTCTGTTGTACCACATACCAATTAAAGACCTTAGTTTGGAAAGCTTCTTGAAGCTGTCTAGAATCTCCAAAGATGTGTGTGTGTGTGTGTGTGTGTGTGTGTGTGAGAGAGAGAGAGAGAGAGAGAGAGAGAGACAGAGAGACAGAGAGACAGAGGGAGACAGAGAGAGACAGAGAGAGACAAAGAGAGAGACAGAAACAGAGACATAGAGGCAGAGAGGCAGAGAGGCAGAGAGACAGACAGACAGACAGACAGACAGACACACACACACACACACACACACACACACACACACACAGGGAGAGAGAGAGAGAGAACCAGAATTCATCTCTCAGAGACTCCAAAGCACCAGCTAGCCCCACCCCCCTCAGCCTGTAGTTGCCTTAGTAAATAGGATCAATTAATGTGGTCCCTCCTTTTCCCTTGACTGGCCAAGGGCTACCTACATCTTTTGACTCAGAGAACTGGAGAATGGAAAGCAGGATGGATTTTCATTTTTTTAAATCAATCTCTCCCACCCTCTGACCATCCTACTGCCCCCCCTCCCATGAAGATGGAAATGAACTAGAAACTTAGTTTTCAGAAACCATACATGGCATATTTTTTCCTCATAAACTGATTGTCAGCAGTTCTAGCCAGCTAGAGATTAAGTATTTACTGGATTTCTCTTCAGCAAGTTCCTTCAAGAAAACCAGTACTGTAGTTCAATTTCCAAACTTGGCCCATCTGGGGGTAGCCAAGCAACTGATGGAGGGGAAATGCAGAGAATGAAGATTAATCAGCTCACACATTCCAGCAGTGGAGGGAAGGCTAATCCAGGAAAGAAAGTGGATGCCATTAGCTCCTCTGACAGCTTGTAGGGGTCTTTAAAGTTGGTGTCTGCTTTAATAAATTGTTACTTATGAAGCACACATGTGTCCATATATCTAGGTTCATAGGCATCTGTACACTGAGAGGCAACATGAGCATGTCTATAAAACCATAGGTCATGCTAGTTATGGGATCAAATGTTGCAGCTACACCTATATGTACATATACTGGGTATGGTGATTTGAATATTCATGGCACATAGAGTGGCATTAGTAGAAGGTGTGGCCTTGTTGGAGGAAGTGTGTTGAGGGAGGAGTCAGCTTTGAGTCCCTCCTTCTAGCCATAAGGGAACCAGTCTTCTCCTGTTTGCCTTCATAACAAGATGTAGAACTCTCAACTCCTTCTTCAGCACTATGCCTGCCTGGATGCTGCCTTCCTGCCTGCCTTGATGATAGTGAGCTGAATTTCTGAACCTATAATCTAATCCCAATTAAATGTTGTCCCTTATAAGAGTTGCCTTGGTCATGGTGTCTCTTCACAGTACTAAAACCCTAACTAAGACAAAGGTTACCAGGAGTGGGATATTGGGAAGAATATTGATTTGGGGACTTTATAAAGCAGTCTAATGCTTTAAGTGGAGCTTAATGGCCCATTAGTAGAAGCATGGAAGATGATGTTCTTGAGTATGTTTTGAACTGTGGGGACCTAGCTCAAGATGTTTCAGAGGAGAAGACTTCTAGTATGTGGTCTAGAGTTTGTTTTTGTGATATTTTGGTGTGGAATGTGGCCACTTTTTGCCATTGTCCAATCTGCCTGAGGCTAAGGTGAAGAGATTTAGATTAATTGCTTTGACAAAGGACGTCTCAAAACAGCCTGGCATAAATTCTGTTGTGAGGTTTCTAAAGTTAACTCTTATAAAGAATATTCTAATGAAAAGTAACAAGCATAGATATGAAAAAAACAAAATGTATAGTTTCAAAGAGTAAAGGGGCACCAGGAAGTAGAATGAAGCTAAATCCTGTGTTTAAGGATATTAAATGGAATTAAGGGCATAGGGACCTTGGGGCAAGATCCCACCCAGCTAAACTTATGCTTTTGCAGCTGAAGAAGGGGTAGTTATATCTAAGAATTATTATGATCTGGTTAATGTTTTCATTTGGACCATTAGTCTTGAATGAAGTACAATTGGGAAATAAAGGGCATACCTGTGATCCAGATCTTGAAGCTAGAAGACACAGGTTTTTGATCCAGATCTTGAGGAGTCATAGATATGAGAAGCTTAAGATGTTAGAGATTTCAGAGCAATGGGATACTTTCTGAGGAAAGCTGCTAACAGGGAATGGAACCAACCCAAGAGAAAGAGGTTTGCTGCATTGAACAAAGATAAAAGAGTTGGCGATTTGAAGAATGCCTTGACATCAGACATGGAAATGCTGAGTTTGAAGTTTTTCCAACTGGCTTTTTGTCTTGCTTTGGTCCAATATTTTCTCACCATGACATTTTGGAATGTTAATGAATAATATCTTGCATGATGTTGGAGGTTTGTAATCTGTTTTTGAATTTTGATTTCTTGAAGGATTAAAATTTAGAGATTGCATGAATCTCAGAAAAGACTTTTAATTTTGGATATTGAACATTGTTGAGACTATGGAAAGTTTGAAATTAAGCTAAATGTATTTTGTGTTATGCTGTGTTCTAGGTATGGCCCACATAGACTCATGTGTTTGAGCAAGCCTATGGGGGCCAGGGAGTACAGTGTGGTGGTGCGAATATGCTTGGATTAGAGAGTGGAACTATTAGAAGATATGGTCCTATTGGAAGAAGTAGAAAAGTTTGTCATGGGGGGGTGGGCTTTGAAACCTCCCTCCTAGCCACACGGGAACCAGTCTTCTCCTGTTTGCCTTCAGAACAAGATGTAGAACTCTCAATTCCTTCTCCATCACCATGCCTGCCTGGATGATGCCTTGCTTCCTGCCTTGATGATAATGAACTGAATCTCAGAACGTGTAAGCCAATTCCAATTAAATGTTGTCCCTTATAAGAGTTGCCTTGGTCATGGTGTCTCTTCACAGCAGTAAAACCCTAACTGAGACAATGGTGCATATGGCTCTGTATTCAATGACTGGATCTCATTTGTCTTTACTGCTGTGAAGTCTCTGGGCTTTGATCCTCTTGCTGCTTTGCAAGAGGTAGAGATGGGCTGTTGACTTCATGTAGAATCATGACTAGGGGGCATAAAGAAATCTCTGTTTTCCACACTGAATCTGTTTTGACCTCTGGTCTCTTGTATAGTGACAAGATAAAAAGAGAAACCCTAAAAGAGAATGATTTTATCATTTTTCTGAAGCACAAAACAACCATCCAGTCTTAGTCATTCCTGGTGAGCGTCCACAAAGGCATGTAATGCCAATCTAATACTGACTTAAAAAACTATGGTCTTTTTCCTGCCTCTTCCCTTCTGCTGATATTGCTCATACCTCAAGCACTCTTCTTACTCCTTTTCTTCAGTCCATATGAGTTACTTCCTCATGAATAACTCAGTTTAAAAAGTTCTATGCCAGTGAGCTTTGGATGATCTCTCTAACTCTACTGATCTTTCTTTCTTGAATATATAGGCCCAACAGGTGTTCATGCCTGTGAGAGACAGGCATCTATTCCACCATGCTCCCAGAATCCAGGCTCCTGACACTTGGTGAAGACCTCCATTTGATCTAAGTTGTTGTTCAGTCACGTAGGGCAACACTCCTACCAGCCTCTCCACAGGTAGAGGGCATGACTACAGGCCTCAGACTCGAGAGATTTTCATATTAATGAGATACCTAAAGGCCAGAGGGCGTAGCCAATTATGTATTCTTTTCCAAGACCCCCGGATCCTCCTCCCTCCCTGTTTAAGTCAGGTTTGCCCTGACCTAAGGAGGGGGGGGTGTGCATCCAGATTCAACTACCATCCACCATGAAAATAAAGCTTTGGAACCATGGACTCCCTCGTGTCTTTTGGGGGCCTGCTGTGGGGGAACCGCAAAAAAGGCCTTTAATGAGCCACTATAGCCACAGCCACCAAGCTTTCCTGTGGACTTCTCTGTGTTCCAGCCACAGGGACCACCTCAAAAAAGCGAGTAACCAAAGAATCCATTTTCTGCCGCTTAGTCCAGAGCTCCCTCTCCCTCCCTCACTTCTCTCAGCATGCAGGCTGGTCGCCTGCCTGTGCAACCTCATGCTCTGCCCCCCCCCTCCGTTTTGCCCCGGCCTCTCAGCGGTGTCTGGAAGCCCCTGAATGGCGGCCCTCTCTCTGGGTTCACTCGAGAGCCCTGCCCTTTGCAGAACTTCAGACTGAGTTTGCTCCCCACCTGGGGGCACCTCTGCAGCTTCTCAAAGCCCAGCTCCGGTGCAGTTCGGAACCAACTTAGTCAAATTCTTGTGCTTCTGCCACTCAGAGCCAGATTCCAGCCAACTAAGCTGTGACAAATACTAAGCTGTGTCAGATGCACGGGGATCAACACCGCCCAACAGAACCCAAGTGTCTGCATGCCCACAAATGGGCCATCATTCCCCCGCAGTGTAGTTGTTTCTCCTACTGGCAACTAAGAAGGTTAGTGTGAGAAGGGAGAAAGAGTTTCATAGGAGGGCATCCTAGGGAAACTACTTAGCCAGATGATTAAATTCAAGATTAACAGTGATAAAGTCATGAGGAGTGAGTCTACCAAGGAATGGAAATGACTGTTCACCATCATGATCACCCTCCTTCAAACTCATATCTACTTTTGATCATGAAAAAAAGCAGCAGACAAATCACAATTGAATGGCATTGCATAAATATCTGACCAGTATTCATGGATGCTGCCAAAGTTATCAAAAAAGGACAGTGTAGGGAGTGGTAACAACCAAGAATCACCTGAGGGAGCATGTAAGTGCAATTCTATCTATTACTTGGACTCTAAATAAGGAGGTGGAAGAGGAGGAGGAGGATGACAGGAGGAGGGGGAGGAGAAGAAGGAGGAAGAAGAGCAGGAAGAGGAGAGGCATTCGTTATCAACTAATAGAATTTGAACCCAATAGGGACTTGGTTAGTAATAGTAAATCAAAGTTGGTTTGTTAATTAGATCTAATGTACTGTAACTCTTAATAATAGAAGAAACTTGATATGGGGATGAGAATTCTGTATTATCTTTCCAATATTTATTTAAATGTAAAACTTAAAAAACTAATAAGTCCTATGAAAAAGAAAAAAACATTGTATATAATAATTTGTAGATAGAAGAGAGAGGGAGAGAGAAAGAGATAGAGACAGAGAGTCAGAGATATAGAGACAGACAGAGAAAGAGAGAGAGATTGTGATCTCCCTATTTTGTGCTAGGTCATTCTACTGATTTCTCAAACACTCTTGAAGATTTGTTTTCTTTTTATAGATGGATCTAAAGAAGCAAAGAAATTGTAATTTGGTTATGCTCTTAATGTGAGGGGAAAATGCCAGGATTCTATCTCAAATATTTATGATTTAAAACCAGGCATTTAAGCTGGGGGAGTAGCACATGCCTATAATCCAATCTTTCACAACATAGATGTAGAAAGAGAGCAACTTTGAGGCCAAATCATGCTACACAGAAGGTTCCAAGCCATTCTGCACTACATTGTGGAAACTTGACTTAAAACCAAAACAATAAACAAACAAGCAACAACAACAACAAAAAAAACCCCAAGGACTGGAATTATATATATCTCAGTGTTAGAACACTTGACTAGCATTCACAGGCAATTGCTTTGACACCTATCAGTGAAGACGGATGGATGGATGGGTGTCATATGAATGGACAGACATGTAGATAATATAGATGCAAATGGATAGATAATATATGAATAGATATAACTGATAGCTAGGTGGATTCTTCTCTAGTCCACACCCTGTGTTGCATTTCTCTTGACAGCAGAAGCCAGGACTCAGACTTCCCCCAACACTCTCATTATTCTTCCACATTATAAGACACATAATCTGTGCTTAGTTAATAATGCTGATTAAATAAGCTGAAATACATAAAAGCTCTGATCTTTTTGGGCCCTCAAGGGGCTCATTGTTTGAGTATTTAAAACAATGGTAACCAGAAGCTTCCTTTCATAGCAAAGTTCTTGATCTTGGATTCACTTTATATCTCCACATCCTCAGTGTCTAAGTCTCTCCTAATTTTATAGGTTGATAGCTGATCTCCAGCACTATAGGAGGAGGTGCTTCAGGAAGTTACATTGGTTAGGACTTTTGTTGCTGGGGCAAACCTCTGAAGTGTTCTTAAGTAGGAAAGATGTATTTTTTTACCTCAGTTTCTGAGTTTTTCATCTGTACTTCTTTGGTCTAATTATTGTGGGCCTGTGATTAAGCATCTTGATAACAGATGTAGTGGAGCAAATCTGCTCAACTTGTGTGAATGGAAGACCGAGAGAAAAGGAAAGGAGGAATCTGGGGACTGCTATAACCCTTTTCAAATTTCCTCAGTCTGCTACATCCTCCAAGCAGGCTTCACTCCCTAGTTCTACCATTTCCCAGTAATGTCAAATGCCAGATGGATAACAGTCAGAAATCAGTACCTATGAGGTACGAGCTCTCATTAGATATTGAATCTGTAGTACTCTAGTGTTGGGCTTCAGAATTGGGATAAGTACATTCCTACTGTTTATAAATTATCCAAATTGCAATAGTTTCAAAAGCTCTGTTGAAACTCTACAGTGTAAAATTGTATTCATTGTTGTATTGCTCTTTGTCTTTGTCGCTGTTTTAGTGCTGTGAAGAGACACCATGATCAAGCCAACTCTTACACAAGGAAACATTTAACTGGGGTCTTGCTTGTAGTTTTAGAGGTATAGTCCATTATCATTATGGCAGGGAGCATGGTGGCACACAGACAGGTATTAGAGTAGCATCTGAGTGAGACATTTACACTCAGATTCACTGGCAGAAAGAGAACCTAGGCCTGGCACAAGCTTGCTTTTGAAACCTCAAAGTCCACCTCAGTGATACATTTTCTACAACAAGGCCACATGTTCTTATTCTTCTAATGCTGTCAAAGAGTGGCACTCCCTAGTGACTAAACTTTCAAATATATGAGCCTACCTGCCCATTATTATTCAAACTTCCACCCTCTCAGATTGTCTTGTGAGTGTGTGGCAGCCATTCCAGTGTATCTAGGGCTCCCTGAGGTAGACCCAATGTTTCTTCTCTGTTCTTTTTGAAGACCATTTAGGCAGACCTAAATGGTCTTTAGGGCAGACCATCGCATATGACATAGCTTCTTTAATATGTTAGCTTTATGGTGATCCTTGGGGAGAAAATGTATACCAGTGATTGATTATCCAACATTGATTTATTATCATTAACCAAATATATATATATATATATATATATATATATATATATATATATGTGTGTGTGTGTGTGTGTGTGTGTATGTGTATATTATATATATATAATGTACATTATATATATACACATAAATATATATATATATATATATATATATATATATATATATATATATAATCACTTTATATATGGTGCAGTGCAGATACAAAGCAGTCAGAGCAGATTTTAGTTTTCCCCTTCCCTCCCTCTCCTTTTCTCTACTCTCTTTTACCTTCCATTCCCTTCTTGTCTAGTTAATGTTCTGGTAACAGGGAGTTTCTGGATGAAAAGCTGAGCTGTGATGGCATCATCTCCTTGTCAGGCACTACATATCAATCATTCTTTCTACTGAGCACTTGGTGATAATGTTGGAGGACTGGCAACTAGAGCACTAGCTCCAGAAGACAAGAGGCTGGGTAGGGAGTAGGTTGGGGCTGGATATATTGCTGAGGGAGTGGATCCAGCAGGGCTGGACTGGAAGCTCGACTTGGTCTGAGACTCAGAAATGGATGTGGAAGGTTATTCCCAAGGCAGAGTCCAAGGGAATGTATAAAGAAGGGGGGCTATTGGTGATTATTCTCAGGGGGAGAAAGAACTGGAAAGAGAGAGGAGTCGTAATATTGTAATACATGGAGAGAAAAAGGAAGCAGGATGAGATGTGTAGAAAGGCAACTGGAAGAGAGTCAGTAGGGTGCTTTGAAAGGAACACATGGTAGAAATGGCTTAGGGTTGTATGTCAAACTCATATAGTACCATCCTATCAAATCTTCATACATGGCTGATTCCATATTCAGAGCCATTGCAGTGAGTAGCCTTTTCTCCTGGCTCTCTCATCTACCTCTACCACAGAGCCAGCCAATGCACTCACTATGGGCCTCCCTATGAGAAAATTTCTCCCTTTTTCCTCCCTACTCCCATATTCTCCCAGAGCATGGAGCCTCAGTGAATGGCCAAGATATGCTTTTCTTGTTCCAGGAGCTACTGCAAGGACTGCCAGAGGCAGCTTGAGTCTCAGAAGCAGCAAGAAGCAGGGTGGATAAGTGGAAGATGCAGAAAGTAGACTGGAAATATCTGGAGAGATCGTGGAAGAGGGGTCATGCATGCTAGGACAGCTGAGACTATTTACATGTGTAGCCATGGGGGGATGAGTGAAAGGATTCTGATCACTTTTTTGCTGAATGCCTTCTTTCTAGGGCTACTCAAGCTCATGAAATGAAAGGCTTGGAGAATCACCAATTTATTACATTTAGGGGTCTTCAGTGCTGCCACTGGGTGAGGAGGAGAATTGGAACATACGCCCAGGCTGCCAACTCCAGTACTTAAGTTTACCTGATTACTCTAGCATAAAACATATTCAGAACTTCCACTTCCTCCTACCTATCCTTAATGGTTCCTTGCTTTGACAACCTG
>NW_021621022.1:10128781-10169851 GCF_004785775.1 Grammomys surdaster
ACACACACACACACACACACACACACTCTAAACCCCAACCTTGTGTGTTTGTGAAGTCAACGGAGAGGGTTTAATGTTAAGTGAGACTGCAAAATGTGAAAGGGAGTTGCATCTTGCTTGATGTTGGCAGAGGAACATCCTAGCTGATCAATAGTTTTTGAATTGTGCTCATCACATTCCTGTCCACAACATTCTAGGGGAGAAGGCAGATGTGAAATGGAGGCATAGAGATACCTACCCAAACCTCTTCACTGTAGTATTTATAAGCATCTCTGCTATGTGTTTGCAGGTCAGGGATTCTGTCTCTGCAAGCCAAGAGCTTGAGAAACTTTGAGAACCAAAGAATTTAAATCACCCTGCTTCCTTTGGGGAGGCCAAACTGTAGAAAAATCTGTGTTGTTTTTTCCTGTGTGTTCCTAAGACCACCTAGTATTTCCTACTCCTTGCTGAAGTTCCAGAGCCTAGAACATGATATGCGAGACTTGATGGCACTATTGACAATTCTGTAGATCATGTATTCAAGTCTAGATGCCTGACATCATGGATTAAGATAACTTGCCACCAAGAAGAAAGCAATAGAGGTGCATATCCATCAGCAGACTGTGGGCCAAGAGGATTGTTGAGGTCTTCTGTAGCTGAGCCTTGATTCTGCAAAGACTAACAGTGTTGAAGTGAGAAAAATATCTAGAACAGAACTCAGAAATAACTTAGTCCAACTATTATATGATATCTTAGTTAAGAGTGGAGAATATCTGGCAGGCTCTATAGCTTAGACCCATGCCAAACTGACTTTACCTTTACCACAAACCACCTTCCTTTTCTTCTTCCTTGCCTCTTTTCATGTTTCCTCCTTTTCGTGGAATGGATGTTCAGTTGTTTCCTTGTCAGATTTGTCAGGAAGATTGACAGAGATGCCCTTCTTGTTCTGACTTCTGTATAGGGCTGTGCACTTGTTTCCTCTGCTGGATGAATGGTTGTTTTGCTTTTGTTACCTGAAAAGCTCTTCATTCATCCAGGAGGTATTGAGTACAGGCATTAGAAGCAGGCACCTGCTCTGCTTGCTACTTGAGTAACCGTGGAATCCTTCTCTTCATGGCCTATGACTCTCAAGAGCCAGGGATGAGTCAGGAATCCTCATATCCTCATATCAACAGCCATGTTCCTGGATCACAGAGTTCCCCGAGTCACAGTAAAAAAAAATTAAACCCATTCTATAGAGAAGGAAAGAAGTGATAATGGTGTGGTTTTTTCCTGTCCTTTTAAAAATAGTATTTTTATTAATTCCCTGATAACTTATACAATGTATTATGGTCATATTCACAGCCCCCAACTCATATCATAACATTTCTCTACCCTCAACTCCAAACCTTCCTACCTTTGAGTTTTCTGTCCCCTCTACCCCTATTGAGTTCAGTTTGTGTTTTCCAGAGACTCTTGGAAGTTGGGCCTGCTCTGGAGAATGGCCCAACCATCTGGGGTCACATCATTAAAGAAAAATGACTTTCCCTTTTCTAGATGTTATCAAATACCAATAGTGTCTCAGCTAGTGGTGGGATTTTGTGGCCCTGTCTCCTACTCCATGCTGGGATTTTAGCTTGTAAAAGTCTTTTTCATGATGTCATGATTGCTGTGGTTTCTTAAGGGCAACTGCCCAGTTGTGTCTGGAAAATATTGTTTCCCAGAAGAGAGATTTTGCTATTTCAAGAAGACACGAAGTAGAGGAAACCAAGAAAGTAAAGAAGCTTGGGACAGAAAGGCAAATTTCAGAATCTTGTTCCTAAAAGAGCCTATCACTTGGAAAATCCAATGGACATCCCTACAGTCATCACTTCCATTAAAATGCAACTGTTGCATGTCTGTTGTGTTCCAAGGCTGTGCTATGGGAATGGTCCAGCAATTGATGAAGAGAAACAAAGCATGCAGGCATGAGAGGCAAGTGGATATCTAAGACAATGTCACTATATGAGGGCCAGGTAAAGGTGAGGTAGACCAATTGCAATCAGGACAGACAGAAAGAGCTCTGGTATCTGGCTCCCAGATTCATCTCTTGAGAGGAATACAATTTAAACCTCAACTCCAAGCCAAGTGTCCTGACTGCTCCAAGGTACTCTCACCCAAGACCAGAGAGAGCCAAGGCTTAATCTTTAGAAGGGATGAAACCTGAAAAGCAGAGCTGTAGGCACTCAGTGTCTAGTACCTCCCAAGTTTGGGGTAGGCTGTAAGAACTTACTGAGTAGGGATTTATACAAAGATCCACAATGCCAAGACTTAGAAGTGTGGAAAGGTTTACTAGAGCCCCAAAGAAACTTATGGGGACAAAGAAATAGAGGTTGACAAGAATGTGATGTAAGAATCCATGTGGAGCCCAGAGGCAAGACCTGTTATAGAGATCAGGGTAGAAGATTGCTGACAGATTTGAAGGAGAGCTTATGTCATGACTTTGTTCATGGTTTGTTTCCAATGGTGACTATGAAGGAATGTTCCCTTAGGTTCTGGCATCATGACTTGTTCTGGGATGCTGGGATAAGAATGGATTTGTACCAGTGATCCTGAATAGAAGAGGAAAGCTGCAGAATCTGGGGCTCCAGATTAACCCATCAATGAGCAGCCTCTTCTCTCATAGAATCAAAGCCAGGCCATCAGCAAAGGGACAGCCCCAGAGACCAAGCATGTACTTTTATTTTTGAGCCCACGTGTGCTTAAGCCTCCTGTGTAGAATTCCTTTGCACATATCCTTAGGATCTCCTGTTTGACCCCATGCCAGTCTCTCTTGTAAGAGAAATTGCATCTACTCCTACGGCTTTGGGTGGTCTCTATAACTGGCTGTTCTGTCTGTACCCCCATTGCTCCCCACACCCAGCATACACTGTGTTTTTTTCCTGAGCTGAAGATGCAGCTTTTCAAATTGTTTCTGAAATTCTCCTCCTGCAAAGTTCTTAAGCACAGACTCCACTGCTCTGAAAAACTAAGACTGCCATTCCTCTGCAAATCTGTGTCTCAGGCTGGATATTTTTACTCAGCAAATGTCACTATCATCCACCCAGCCACCAAAATGAGTAATCCAGGATTCTCCCATCCCTTCTTTATTCCCTCTGTTCCTCCACACTTCCTCTTAGCTTAGCCCTGTCATGGACTCATTTCAAAGACCCACTAATTCCACTCTTTAAACACAGCACTGTTTTCTACCCATCCCTTACTTTATTTCTGCCCACCCCAACTAGATAATGACTACAAGCCACTCCCAAAAGTCTTTTCTTGTCCTATCTTGTACAACACTAAAGTCACAATCTTATCACACCTCCTCCTGTGTTGAAAAAACCAAACCAAACCTAGCCCTACTCTTAGGGCATCTACCATTAACATCCCACACTTAATGTAACTTATCAAGTTTCTCTTTAGTTATCACTTCCTATTCTCTTATAATCATTCCCTTTTTAGCCATCTGGTAAGACACATGACTGGAAAAGTGCCTTATAGTTTAAGCTCCATACCTATGCATATTTTGCTACCTTTAATGGTTATTACTCAGCCTTTCAGAAGCTCCCTGGGGTGTGGCTGCATGGGTGAGCCTCCCCAGACTCTCTAGAAGAGTTGAATGCCTCCTGTTTTTTATGATCAGACAACTGGAAGCATGAATTTTACTGTTTCTTGTTCAATCTGTCTAATGACTGGCTTCCAGGCTGTGCCTAGTTAGCCCTGCATCTTGGGGTTTAGCAGTGTGCCTGGAATATGGGAGATTACTTATCAAAAGCACAGGGATGAATAAATAAGTTCGTTGGCATATTCTATTTGGTTGCTTTGGCTGTCTTGAGGAACAGCTTAGAGGATTTCTAGAGGTCCCATAGGCTAAGCACATGTCTCTTCCCTTCTCTCTACTGTGTCTGCCCTTGGGCCTCCTACAGCACCTCCTTAGCAGGTTAACACAGAGCATCCCCCCCTCCATCTAGATGCAGCTCTGGGGAAGAAGAAAAGCCCCAGACTCCTCCATCTCAGCAAAAGAGGTTATAAAATTCCACCAAGAGAAAAGATTGGTTTGTTGCTTCCAGACAAGAATTAATAGGTGCAACTCATAATCCTGTCTGGAGGGAGATGAAGGGGGAAAGAGCAAGAGAAAACATAATGGCCAAATCCCCCATCTTGCTGCCTGAGCTTCTCTCTGGTGTTTGAAGTTCAATGCATAGAAAATGAGCAGTGAGACTCATAGGAGTCAGCACTTTTGGGGGACCTGGCAGTAGGCAGCCTCCAAGAAAGCTCCAGCTGCCTCCTGCTAGAGGCAGAAGAAGAAGATAAAAAGAGGCAGATCCTAGCCATTTTAATTCCACTCACTGGGCAGGAAGCCAGGCGGGGTATTCTGTACCCTCTGGAATTTCAGACCACAGCAAGAAAGAAGACAGCTTCTCAGAAGAGGCTGTAGAATGTAGAGAGATTACTAGGTGATAAGCACTTTCATTGTGCTGTGATGAACCAGAGGCTGAGATGGCAGGTGATAGGTTCACTGGGATCATACAGGAGGGAAGACTAAGGCTAGTATGGAGTGGAAATGGGGTTGATGGCACTCAGTTGAGCCCCAATTCCCCCACCTTCTCTCAACAACTTGGAAGTGACCTCCTCCTGTAGGCCCATGAAAACATGTTTGTCTATCACTCTGGAAGCATTTCATAGACTAATGTCCAGTTGGATAGAGAGTAACCAGAGGTCTCACTTGATCAAAGGCCCTACCTAGACTGCTGTTGGTATCTGTTTTAGTAAGGGGCTTCTTTCTTCCCCAACAACTGTGATTTGATTATGCTTAGCACTGACATGACCACCAGGGAATGGTCAGGACATGAGTGTTGTCAAAATCACCACCATTCACTAAGTGTTGACTATGAGCATGCACTTTGCATGTGATATCACACTTAGTCTTCCTAGCAAGACACAGCAGACACTAATTATTACTGCCCTAGAATTCCAGAGTCCCTTCTTCATCAAAATTATGGTAAAAAAGTAACTACAGAGTTAGCACTTTTCTTCCCTTCCAGAGAAGGACCAGGTATGGGAAGAGACAGGAGAGAAATCCCGAGGGCCAGGAGAATGAATAGAAATAAGTAGCAGTGAGGGGTGGGGAACTTGGGGAATCACCAGAAAGTCCCAGACAGCAGGGATGGGAGAGGCTCCCAGGACCCAATGGGGATGACATTAGCTCTTCAAACCCACTTCAAAGGTCAAACAAAATCATCAAGGTTCATAATTTTTCTAAGTGTAAGATTCTCATTAGAAATCCAAGTAAAAAATGTTACACACACTTGATTGGCAGCCTACATTAAGGGAGGTGGGGAAGTTCTGCGCCAAAACTCTCAGTTTTGGAGTCATAAACCCCACATCAGAGCAAACATAACAGCATCCAAATAGCTAAGTAACTTTGTGAAGGCTGCTAATTAGTGGGGTTAGGTGAAGCTTGAGTCCTCATTCTTTCTGTTTTATTACCTAAAGAAACTCCTAAGATAGTCTGGCTCATAGCCTTTTTATACATCAAGGTCTGCAGCAATCTGCTGCAGCAGCTGGAAGCCCAGATGACAGCTGCAGTCCTTAGGTGAAGAGGCCCATCTCACATGAAAGTTCAGGTATCACGAAGAGTCACTGCTTAATAAACTGTCACTGCCTATTACTGCCTTGGTTTAGTTCAGCCAGTTAAAGGCAGGCATTGGAAAGAAAGGAGGGAAGGCAGAGCCAGAGTAAAACTAGCAGGAGAGGTTGGTTGACCCGAATCACAAGCTTCAGGATGCAAGAAGCTGGAAGAAAAATTACAATATGGTGCTTAGGTGTGAGAATTCGGAGGTTGGGTAAAATGATACCAGAAAAGAACCATTGTGGGTTATACCTTTGTAAAGAGTCTTCTCCAGGTGAACATCCAAGATGAGTTTGCATGTATCTGTGTGATGGTGGATAGAGAATGTGTATGTACAATATGCCCAAGATGTGAGTGCAGCATGCCTGGACAGCACTGTAGAGCTGGCCCTGGTGTCAGGAGCATGGGAGTGCTGACCCTGCCCCTCACTGGCCGCTACAGCACAGGATGAGCTAGCTAGAACAATGCAGGAGAGCTTACCCTGATGGTGCAGGTGCAGATGAGCTGGCAGACTGACCAACTCAGCTACCACCCAGGCCCAGATTCAGGACTTTTGAGTTGGTCTAGCTCAATATCTACCTCATCTATGAACTATTGGAGTGTGTGCAAAGGCTGGTCCTTCCTGCAGATCCAAAGCTGCAGAGTTTTCATGACATGGGACATCAAGAGGATATCTGGGAGGAGTCCCAGTGAGAATCCAGTAATGGTGGTGGAGCAGAAGCCAAGGACCTCAAACCAGGCCAATGATTCATTGTAATGAACATTTGCAAATAAAGATGTGTGAACAGAAGTTATACTTTGGGAAACACTATGACACACTACAGCTTCCAGGACAAGATGGTTTTTCTGTATACGTTGTTTTGTTTATTTTCTGTTTTTCTATTTTCTTTTGGACACAAGAGGTTGCAAGGGCACATGGTGGATACAGACAGACAGGATGATGAGTGAGATTGGAGTGCATGGGATGAAACACAATCAATAAAAAGTTTTTTAAAAGATGCAGGTGTGTGTGTGTGTGTGTGTGCAGCTAAGTGATTGTGTCAAGTAGTATGATGTGTGCCTGCATTTGACTATGTGTGTGAGCATGTGGGCATGCCTATATATGACAGTATGATTGTTCTCAAGTTATGATTATCTGAGACAGACAATGTAGAGTATGTTTGTAGATATATGTGGATCTCTCCCCCCCATGTGCATGTGTTAGTTTGTGGTAGTGCAAGTTTATTGGTGTGAATGTGGGATGTGAGGACATCAGCGAGTGGATATATGTGTGCATATGTGCATATGTGTGTGTGGAGTATGAGCATGTGAGTATGCAGAGAAGCAAAAACATGGATGTATACAGCTGTGTGTGAGTGAACGTGTGAGCACATGTGTGTGACCATATGTATGTGTAAACATGGGAGAGAATGTGCATCTGACCACACATAAGGCAGCACTGAGCATGGAGTTATCCACTGTCTCTTACCAACCTGATTTAGATAATGCCCTCTGGAACCGGGTGAAAGATTGCTGGCTTCACTGTTGTTTCAAAGATGTGTTTCTTGCCTTCCTCCTTCCCTACTTCATCTCCCTTGCAGGATGACTCCCTTCATCCCCAACAGTGAAGCAGAGAAGTCACAGAGAGATATCAAAGCCTGCCCTGGGAGCCTGGATCCCTCCTTCTTTCCCTCCTCCTGTGCCTCTGCAGCCCCTCCCTCCCACTGCCTCTCTTTATTCTGATCACTAGCCTTTTCTTCAAAGGCTGCTTTCTGGAAGAGGAATTGTGCACACTTTGTCTCAAACATGCTGTATTTTCTGTTAACAGCAGCCCTGCACCAAAAGAGATCAAAAGAGGGGCAGGGAGAAAAGGAAAAGGATTCCACCCCCAGAGTTCATAATTTAACCCTCCCCACCCAAGAAAGAGGATTGTGAGAGAAGAGAAGAAGACTGTCACTCATCTTCCCTGGGGTGCAAGCTGTGGTGATTTCTTATTTATTTATTTATTTATTTGTTTATTTATTTGCATGCCAAATGCTTCCCCCATTCTCCTCTCACAGAATCTCTCCCCCATCCTTCTTCCACTTCTCCTCTAAGAGGATGGGGCTCCACTATACCACAAGGACATGAGCTACACTATGTTTATAGCTGCTATGGTTTTTATTCTCATCCTAGCTGCCAGCTTATGCTTCTGAGGACTTTTGGTGACCGCATCTGAGGTGAAGGAGGAGTGGGCTTTGCCAGCCTAGGTTCCCAGCTCCCAGCACTGCCATCCTTGTAGTCTCTGATCCACTCAGAGTTGCATTTTGTTTTTTAAACTCTGCTGTCAGGTCTGATTATATCGCTGGAAAGGATTTTTTTCCTTTTCTGCCTCTGTTTTCTCTTTGAATCCCCTTGTAGCTTGAAGACCAGAAGCAGGATGTACCTGAGCTAAAAAAATAAATTCGACAATGTGATTTCCAATCCTGGGAGAGAGCATGCCTGAGATGTTGCTGATGGTGGGAGTTGTGGATTCCTGGCTGCTGATGGCTGGTGATCATCAAGCCTTGCTGAAACAGGCCCTGGGAAGGTCTTTGGGGTCTTAGTTCATAAACTTGGCCTTAGCCAGAGAGCCTTCCATCAGTATGCAAGGGTCACGATGTAGTTGCCAGAGAGCCTTCCGTCGGTATGCAAGGGTCACTCTGTAGTTCCTTTTAAAGTCTGGATTTACATTAGATCCCCAAATCTATTTGATATGTAAGTTGATCAATAAATAGAGCCAAAACAAACAAATCATCAAATTTGATAACCCTACTACTTTTAAGCCATTGTGAAGTTTAAGTATATATCTCCTGTGCCTTAGTCCACTCAGCCACTATAACAAAACACCTCAGATTGAGCAATTGACAAACAATGTATTGTTCAGCTCTTCCAAGCCTGCAAGTTTCAAGATCACAGGACTAGGAGACTGGTTATGTGTAAGGGCCTGTTTTACCATAGACGAAACCTTGTGTGTATGTTTACATGGTATAAAGGCAAGCAGGTTTCCTTATGAGGACATGAGTCTGGTTTATGAGCCTTCTCATAACCAAATTACCCCCAGAAAGCTCCACTTATTGGTGCCATCTCACTGAGCATTAAATTTCAACACATGACTTTTTTGAGATTCCAATGAGCAGACATTACTGTCAAGGTATTATTGACAGTAAGGTATTAATGTCAAGTATTATGCTCTAGCTAAGGAAGGGAAATCAAAAGAGGTCCCATGGAGATCATGGGGAAGGGAAGCCTTGGATGGAGTGACTGTACCTGGTGTGTGCATAGTTCCTCATAGGGCATGCAGCCAAATGAACAGACAGAAGTTCAAAGCGGTTAGAGCACACCCTGGAAAGGTATGGGTTGGAGAGTAGGCAAGGTGTGGTAAGAGGTAGTGGATAGAGAAGTCCATTGGAATGGCATCCTTGATCTTGGCATGCAAAGTGTCACACAGATGAACAGAAATACCTAGGCCACAGGAAACTCTGCATGCAAACAATACTTTAATGAAGTACATAGAGGCTGTATAATGGAGCATAGTGTGTGGGAAACTGTGAGTCTTGTCTCATGTGAATCCTGTCTTCCAGTTGGGCTGTGACTCTCTGTTTTACAAGGTTTGTGTATCTCGGGGAATTCTGTTCATACCAAGACCCCATGAATACTGAGTGTGTTTTCTCTGGGCTAAATGAATATGGAGCACATTAAACATAATGCATGGCACCTTCCTGCACTGTTGGATTTTAACTGGCACTTAAGTTTATACAAGATTGAGCAGGAGATATAGAACTTTCCACGGAACTCCTGTCCCTACCCCACACACAGCCTCCCCATCATGAACAACACTCAGCATTGTTTGACATTTGCTGTACCTGATCAACTATGGTGACATCACTATCACCCCAAATTCATAGTTTACCTTAGAGTTCATACTTTATTCTTCTATTTTTAATGAAATTGAAGAGGTGTGTACTGACATGTCCTCATTCCTATGTTCTGTGGAATATTATTGTACATTACCAGACAGGTACTTTTCACTGCACTAGGAAGCCAACATTTCTTCCATTTATACAGCTTTTTGATTGATCTTCCTCCCTGCCTCCCCCTCTCCCTCCCTTCCTACCTAATTCCCTGTTTTTCTTTCATTCTTTGTTGTCTTAAAGTTTTTCCCATTTATAGAATGGCATAGTTAGAATTATATAGTATATACCTTTTTAAATTGGTGTCTTCTACTGTATAACATGGCTTTTTGTGGCTTGACAGCATGTATTTTTAACACTAAATTCTATAATTTTGATGCATCATGGTTTATCAGTTAACCTAAAGGACACCCTGGTTGAGTCCATGTTTTGGAAGTTATGAATAACTCTGTAATCAATATCAGCATCCATGTTTATATTTTGTGTGGACATATGTATTTAAGTGCTTTGTGTAGAAGATGCATACTTGTTGATTATTCAGTAAAGGCATATTTCACTTTATAAAGAACTTTTTTCAAAGTGGCTGTGATGGATAGCTTTTGGCAATCATCATGCCACCTTTAACCAGATGGCCCTAGGGTGTACAGGAAAGCAAGCTGAGCAAGCTGAGATAGCATTCCAGGAATCAGTGTTATTCAATGGTCCCAGCTTCAGTTGAGGCCTCCATGTTCTTGTCTTCTCTCTGCCCTGGCTTCCCCAAGTTGGATTTGTTCACGTTGTTTTATCACAGCAACAGACAGCTATCTAGAGCAGTGGCTGTACCATGTTGCCTTCTCATAAGCAATAAATCAGAGCACCTATTGTTCTACATCCTTGTTGTTGGGGAGTACTGGTGTTCTGGATGTTGGCCATTTTTTGAGCTACAGTTTTATGTGTTTTAACTCTGTTCTAGTTAGTAATGTGTGTACTTACTTATCTCATGTATTTTAAATTTCATGTCCTTGATGACATAAGATATGAAGATAGTTTAATGTGCTTATTTGCCAACTGAATAGAACTTCTTTGGTAGGCTGTCAGTTAATCTCTCTCTTGACAGTCTCACTATTGAGCCCTGGATGGCTTAGCTATCACTATGTAGACAAGGCTGGACTTGAACTCACAGAGATCTACCTGACTCTGCCTTTCCAGTGCTAGGAATAAAGATGTGTGCCACCATAATTGTTTTCTGTATTTTTTTGGTGGAGTGTTTCTTTCTTTATTATTTAAAATTTTTAATTGGATATTTTATTTATATTTCAGATGTTATCCCCTTACCCCATTTCCCCCCTGCCCAGGAACCCCCTATCCCATCCCCCCTCCTCCTGCTTCTATGAGGATGTGTCCCCACCCACCCCCTCCACCATTGAATTCCCCCACACTCAGCGTCCAGCCTTCATGAGACCAAGGATCTCCTCTCCCACCTATGCTCGACAAGGCCATCCTCTCCTACATATACAGCTGGAGCCATGGGTCCCTCCCTATGTGTTCCCAGGCTGGTGGTTTAGACCCTGGGAGCTCTGGTTGGTTGGTATTATTCTCTCCCCATGGGGCTGCAAACCCTTTCAGCTCCTTCAGTCTTCTCTCTAACTTCTCCACTGGAAACCCCTTGATCAGTTCAATGGTTAGCTGTGAGCATCTGCCTCTGAATATGTCAAACTCTTACAGACCTCTAAGGAGACAGCTATATCAGGCTCCTGTCTGTTTTCTGTATTTCTTTAAATCAGTTTTTCCTTGTTATTGACTAAATTAGCTCACAGTCTATTAGTACATGTTTTTTCTAAAGATATTGTTATCCACATCTGTGGTGGTTTTTGTTTTGTTTTTCTCATTGTAGCTTTTGTCCCCTTCTTGGCATTTTGTAAATTAAAAAATATATTTCTCTCATGGATCATGGCTTTATAACTTTATCTAAAAATAATACTCAAGTACAAACAATCTAGGTTTTCTCATGTAGTGTTCCAGAAGTTTTATAGTCTTGCAATTGCATCTATGATCTGCTTAGAATTAATTTTGTTAAGGGACATAGGATCTATGTCTAGGATCATAGTGCCCTCAGCTCATATTGTTGTCTAGTTGTTCCCTGCTATTTGTTAAAAGAACTCTTCTATTGTCTTTGCTCCTTTGATAAAGGTAAGTTGACTGCTCCTATGTGGGTCTATTTCTGGGGGCTTTCTCCTCAATTCCATGATAAAGGGTTGGCCATTTTTTTATTTAAATGTGGTTTTAAATACTGTGCTGTAATAAGACCTGAGCTTAGGTAGGGTGAATTCTTTAATTATTATTATTACTGTCCTTCTTCCTCCTCCTCTCCTCCTCTTCCTCTGTATTGTTTTAGTCTGAGGTTTTTGCCTTTCCATATAAATGGTAGAATTCATTTTTTATATAAAAGCATTTTTCCAGATTTTTCTTAGAATTCTAGTAACATTATAGATCAAGCTAAGGGCACTTTTCTTCACAAGGTTAGGTTTTCATGTCCACAAACATGAATTAACATTCTATATATTTAGCTCTTTATGTATTTTTCATCAAAATTTACTTTACTAGTCATATTTAATAAATACCTTGCATATAAATTATTTTAGTCTTGTTTCAGTAATTTATTTTGAGGTATCCTAAAGGGAGAGATAGTGTTCTTAATCTCAAAATCCATTTGTTCACTGCTAGATATGGGAAGGTGGTTCAATCCAATATCTTTCTTTTGTATCAACTCCTTTTCAGATATATGCTATGCAGGTACTTTCTCCCATTCTGTATACTTTAGTTTATTTTGATGTGATGCCTTTGGTCTCTTTGATCTCTTATCTGTGCTTTTAAAATCTTACTCAATTTATGAACAGTTACTCAAGTTTTTCTCTAATAGTTTTATACTTCTGAATGTTACATTTAAGTTTTAAACCATTTTGAGTTGGTTAAATATCTCTTTCCCCAATAACATTTATTTTAAAAAGACTGTATGGTTCTCAATATGTATTCCTGACAACTTTGTTGAAAATTAGTTCTAGGTGTTTGTATTTATTTCTGGAAAATCCATTCTGATACATTGGCTTTTGTGTCTGCTTCAATATCTTTAATGCTATTTTCGTTACTATACCTTTATGGTATATTTTGAAGTCAAGCGATGTGTTACTTTTTACTTTTTTCCTCTCAAGATTATCATGGCTTTGCTTTTTTTGGAGTATTTTGTCATTGTACATAAATTTTATAATTGTCGGTTCTTGGTTAAATTAATTATTGGTGTATTTTTGGTTTGATTATTATAAATTGAGTTGTTTTCTTGGTATCTATTTCAGAGTGATCACCATTAGGGTCAGGAAATGCTGCTAGGTTTTGTGAGATGATTCGTATTGTGCAAATTTACTGAATTTGTCTATTGCTCCAAGTGGGTTTTATCTGTATATCTTTCTAGATATAGAACACTCTGTCTTTAAAGAGGGACAATTGATTCCCTTCTTTAATTTGGGCAATGTTGTTTTGTTTTACCTCACTGATGATTATTTCAAACATAATCCTGAAGAGATGTATTCAGATGGCACCTTTTCACTATGATTGTTTTTTACTTTATGTAGGGAAGTATATCATGAACCATAATTGTTGGTAAACATTTTTAGTGATTCTGAAAATTGAAGTTTTTTAAATAGTTCTTGTTTTCTTTTTGTCCGTATTTTATTTTTAAGGCGTTAATGAAACTTCTGGATGTGGAGTGGGTGTTCTAAGTTTACTATTTTGTTTGAATATTTATTTAATAATTGATCTTTCCACACTAATTTGCAAAGCAATTATTTTCCATGTATAATATTTCTCTTAAGTATATTTGACTACATTTCTTTATTTTCTGTTTTCCTTAATTAATATTTTTATTTTGTGAAAATTTCAGACATGTGTAGAATGAATTTTAATCATATTCTCTTCCTCCAACAATTTCTTTCCAGTCTCCTCTCCTAAGACATCTTTCTTGCATTTTCATATTTTTTCCCTGTAATACACTGAGTCCTGAGCCCATGACCCAGTTGAGTGCCCACACCCATACACATATGAACAACACCAACTGGACTTCTTGTGTTAGGAATATAAATGCTTATTCTTAACCATGCACCAGGCTGTAAAAGACTGTAGCTTTGCAAGGATGCATTTCAATTTCTGATAGGTCCCATTGTGGGATCTCTTTTTCTCTTTTTCTTACTGATATTTCTTACAAATTTGTTAAATTATCTTACGTGTAAAAGTTTGCCTGTTACGAAGTAGGTGTAGTTGGTAAGCTAATTTTAAAGTTATAAAGTAATTTAACGGGAATTAAGATCTTTATCTTACTGAGTGTTCCCAACAGCAATTAGCCCCATTTGTTGAACATTTGCTCATCTTCCCTTTTGTTTCATATGAAGGTTAAGAGTCTCTTAGTATACATCTTATACATTGGTTAAAGTACTTGCAAGATAAGTCGTCTTACAGCAATTGTTGTACCGAATATCTTTGTCTATTAGAGCTCCCTCCCAAAATATGAGAAAAGTACAGATCTTCTGTATTGTTCTTTAATTCCTTCATAACTAAATTTTTAGTTGATTTTTCCATAAAGTTTCGCTACTCAGTCACATAGTCCTTAAATGGTACAAATGTTTCTCTTTACTTTCTATATGCATATCTTGTGTTATATTGAATAATATTTTAACTAATATTAAGTGACAGTACAAAGTTGAAATCTATCATAGGTCCCTTACATTAATAATAGAGGTTGTAACTTTTTTTTTCATTATGAATGAAACCTTTGATTTGAGATATATGAAGCTAATATCATGATGAGGAAGTGTGTGCTTAAATCATTTTAAGCCAAATGGATGTTGAATATTTGAAAAAAAAAAAGCTCTTGCAACATTTATGAAAGTTTTAACTTGATCCAATTATATTAATAAAGCCAACCATCCTTGCATTGTTAGAGTGAGCACCAATGAGTTGTGGTTAATTATTCCTTTAACTTCTTGCCTGGTTCTTTATTCCACTCAGGAAGCATGCATTGACATTCATCAGTGAAACTGGTCTGCAGGTTTGCTTTGTGCTTACTTTGTCAGGCATTGTAATCAATACTGCTCTGTAACTTTACAGAAGTCATTTACTAATGTTCTGTTTCCAGGATCTGGAGCAGTTTAAAGTAGCACCGCCAACATATGTTACACATTATGTAAAATTATTCTGTGAAATGCATTGGCTTTCATTTTTTTCTTGCAGGAGCTTTTTGACATTGTATTTTAAAAGTCAAGATTGTTCTTTGGTAATTACTCTGTTCAAGTTGTTTATTTTCTCTGTGGTCCATTTTGCTAATTTTAATTTTTCTTGAAATTGGCCATTTCTTTCTGGTTTTCAAATTTTTCCACTTGAGCAAAATTGAACAAAATTGTTTGACTCTTTTTATTAACTCTACACAAGTTTGGTAGGTTTTCATAAAAAATGAACTATTGAAATATTTTAATATGAGTCATTGGAGAAAAGGGGATATAATAAAATGTGAGCTATTTGAGAGGAGAAAGAATAAAACCTTTACAGTTACAAGATGAAGGTGGTGGGGTGGGCAGGAACCTATCTTGTATAGATTCTTGGATGCCAAAGCTTTAGAATCAAGGGTCTAGGCCAATCTGGGGCTTGTTACCACTTAAGACTAACCCTTACTCCATTCTGTAGACGGCTATGGAACTGACTAGACAGATGACTTCTTTTGTTCAACATTCTCCTTTCTTGAAAGATCTTATTCCCACGCTCAGTCTACAGTTTTGTTTTGTTGTTTTTTTTGGGGGGGCATCTTATGCTCTTAGACTGGTTTTGTCTAGTTTCTGAAATCAGCCCATGGTTCAAGCATGAGGGATTCTATTCATCTGGCTTTGTTTTTGTTTGGGGTTGTTGTTATTTGAGAGAGGATTCAATGTAGGTAAATTTGTCCTTCAAACTCACTACATAGGTTACAATGATCTTGAACTTTTGATACTTCTACAATAACCTCCTGAACTCTGAAATTCCAAGCATGTCCCACCATACTCAGTTCTGCGGTCCTCAGGATCAACCCCAGGCCTTTGAGTGTACTCGGTAAATACTCTACCATCTAAGCCAATCACACTCATCCGGTTCTCCATCCTCACAATAGCTATCCAATGGTTCCACAGTGACAAATGTATCTGCCCTCACAAACTTTTATACTTTCAACTCTCAGGGGAGAGGGAGAATTCTCTTTCTTAGAACATACCAGGAACTTGTGAGAAATACAGTTGGATCTTGTTCTTAATTTATTGAGTGAATAAACATTTCTCTCCGCTCTTCCCCAGTACACTCATTTTCTCACTTCATCAGAATATTAACCTGAATTCAAGAATAGTTAGCCTTTGATCTCACAAATGGGTCTGCTAGGCCTGTTAACTGTCTTGGAATGATCAACTGTAATAATTATACATTACCTTTCCACTGCCTATATAGTCCTTTATGATCATCTGTATGTATGCATGTGCATATGCACAACATACAAAGTGATAATTTTCAGAAAACTACTCTCTTACTTAGAAATTGTGATCCATTGATAAGCAATGATTTTATCAGACAGCAATTCTGCCTTTAGTACATATCTGACATCATAGTAGGCACTTGACCATTTTTTTTTGAGTCTCTAACCTGAAATAATATTAAGAAATCACTCACTTAGACAGACATAATATTTAGGAATCAGGAGATCTTCAAGAAAGTGGGGATTGGCCCTATCAAGAGGCATTCTGGGAAAGGATATAAGATGTTGAAAATGTGTCATTGCCAAAGTTGCATCCTTCCAGTTAGAGATGTTGGAGTTTCCTGTTGTCCTTGATTAAAGTAGCAGAACATTTTGCCTTTGAGGAACCTGGGTCAGAACTGGAATAGCTGGTAAATAGTGTTTCAAAAGATATTGAAGGACAGCCCAGCCTCAGTAAGTGGCTATGAAGAATACAGGTAAAATGACAGCATGCTCAGCATAACTGTGGACAACAACTTCACTATAGCAAACATAGTGTATTGAGATATGTACAGTCAGTGTTTCCTCTAATTTCATAATAGCTTACCAGATTCTGTGCTTTAGGAGTATTCTGCTATGGAGTCCTCTTTGGTTTTTCATGAATTCAAAGATTCTTAACTATCAATGGTTCTAAGTCTTTGTATCATAAGTCACTCCTGGGTATCATCTACAAACTTTGCGGTCACTACCACTTTCCACACCTTCCCTTTTCCCACATCCTCAGCACATCATCCAGTGGTTACTCACAAAAGGAATTGAACAACTTCATAATGAATTCCATATTTGAACCCAGCTCTACTGGTACTTTCAGGGTGGTTTGGACCATGCCTTTTACACTGAGCCTTTTTGCAGAAAGAAGATGGAGACATTTTGGGTCAAGGTTGCCTCTTTCTCTCCTGTTATCTTAGGATTTTCTAGAGATCTGTGAAAAAACAGATGTACTCAGGCAGCTATGCCTCATGCTTTGTTAGGGAAGCTGTTATGTGAATCAGCTTGCAGAACAGGGAGTTTTCTTGATGCATGTTCAGAAGCAGAAGTCAGTTGCCTAGAATCCTTAATAAGGCTCGAGGGGAGGGGTGAAATGAGCCAGGCACACCTAGAGCAGGTGATTCCAATTTGTAAATTGGAAGGGTAACAACAGATTTAATTGTCCCAACACTCTCTCTCAGACATTCTCCTTCACTCCAAACTCTGGGCCCATCTCTTTGACTTTGTTTTTACAGCTGATTAAGGATGTTATTTAAAAGGAGACGATGCTACAGCTGTCAGACAGAAGCTAGAGATAGGGACAAAGGCATCGGAATTCCTGGTTACCTCTGTACCTGTCACTGGACTCAAGAAGATAACCAAGTGTATTTTTAATAGGTCTGATGGATTATTCTGACAAGGCTGTGTGTGTGCCTGCCTACCCCCCCCCCCGTGTGTGTGTGTGTGTGTGTGTGTGTGTGTGTGTGTGTGTGTGTGTCTGTGACCTTGAGAACTATATAACACCCTTAGGATCAGGTCATAGTAAAAAGTTCTGGCCTTCTGCAGTCACTGCCATCTCTTTCTTCATAGGAAGAGTGGTAGAAGGCATTTCCATCACGATTTTCTCCAGTGCACTACCGACCAATGACAAAGGACCCTTAGGAAGATGGATGGAGCCGAGGTAACTGGGTTCTGGCGTGCATTGATTAGGAGAGCTATTTAGATGGAGGATTCAAAGGGTGGGTGCCTGTCGAAATCAGCCCAGAGAGCCAGAGTGATGGGGACATTTAAAGAGCAGCGGGTGTGAGTCAGGGTATTCATGTGCACTGCATGCTGAGCAGGAGTATGCGTGCATATGTTCAGGGGTGTAAATAATTTCTAATTAGAAACTTAACTTTGGGAGTAGAGTTTTGTGTAGGAGTGCAAACACTGGCATTCCTTTTCATGGGTGGAATCAAGGGGAAGCTGGAAGCTTCCTATTTTATAAATAGGAAGAACCCACTTTGCCCAAACAAAATGAAGAACCCATGAAAACGATCCTAGAATCTTTAAAGTTGGAAAAGAAGATTAATCCATCTCTTGTCCACTCTTTGATCTCCAAGCAGTTGAAGGGCAATGGGCTAAAGCCCAACAGAAGTCAAGAGAGATAAGCTTCAGAAGTGGGTGCTAATGAATTCCTTGTCAAGGCCATTGCTCAGCAGAGAGGAAGACTAAACATCCATTCTTAAAACCCAGTCTGCTCTGAAACTAGCTGTTGCCTTTAGCTGTATTTTCTTGGTAATGTTATTCACCATGTACAGAGACAGTCATGAAGCTGCATGGGGGAAATCCACAGACTCTCAGGTTCCATGCCAAAGTTTCAGTTGTAAAAGGTGTAGGTGTCAGCCTATAAACATTCACAAAGAAAGTACATTGCTGACTGATGGATAGTTGCTATCCAGCTCTTTGGTAATGCACTTCCTTAATTATCCAGCTAGAAGTTTGTAGCTAATACATGCATGCCTCCATTTAAATGTCTATTCTTCCTTTTATACGTGCATGGATATGTGTATGTATGTATACATGTGTATATAAAAACATGTGCATATTTACTTACATAGGGAGATATTTATTGGACACACACACACATATTAGAGTATACATGAATACATACACATACAAACAAAATTTAACAGTCTAACATCCCTTCCCAGTAATGACTTCACAGAGAAGAAGGGTGTAGACTGGAATTTAGAGGAGGATAGAATTGGCCAATTTTGAGAGCAAGTGAGAAATCCTTTATCATCTCACAGCTGATCTATTTTTGTTGAAAACATGTATTTCCCTTTCCTTGTCCCTGTTTTTTCCTCCAGAGGAGAAACATGATGACATGGAGCTGGTTTTCTCTGAGAAAACATCTCTCCTCTGATTGCTTCTCATCTGGATGGAATGCTTTTATGACTGCTTTGAACACAAACGCTTTTCTCCATTTGTGGGTCTCATCCAGAGAGCATGGGAAGATTGTGACTAAAACTTAGCCATTTGTGTATCATGTAAGGAAACCAACCAACCAACCCTGGTTCAGCACTATGTCACATTTGCCTTTATAAAGTACCTTGTATGTCAAAGATGGTTGTCATCATCTCAATCCTTCTAACTCTAATGTTTCGTGTAATGATGCCTTCACACTGGTCTCCATCAGTTGACCCCCTGTGAGTTTATACCATCTCTCCATCCTCCACTCATTACTCTGATAATCCTGCCTGTCCTTTGGCAATCAGCTTTTTGCCCCTCTTTCTCTGAAATATAGTCATGATCCCTGCCCCAGTAACTATTGTTTTCCTTGCCTCTGTCCCCCTACAGTGGTGGGCACATGGCATTGAAGCCCTCTTTCTATCAGGTCAGGGGTTCTCGAATGAGTCTTGTCTTCTCAGTGTTATCCCTCTCCTTGTTCTCTGTTTGACACCTAGTAGATGCTGTCTCCATAGCTGGGGATACATATTTCCTTTGGAATGTCAAGCCCATCTCTTTTTATGCATCTTCAGAGTGTTTGTTTTTCAAAGGCAACAGGGGAAGAGAATCATATATGATCCAGAATTTGCCTTGGGAAAAAATGCAATAATACCATTTAGAGAAGAGATAAGTAAGGTGAAGGAGGTTATTTAACAATAAAGTTCTCTACAATGATTGATACATTTCAGCACTGAGAGAATCCCACTCACTCTCTGGCCCTCCCTCCTTTCCTGAAAATGATGATGTCTCTAAAGTCCCTATCTCAGGCTATGCCAGGTCTGTAGCTAGATGGACAATTCTCAGAATAGTTCTCTTCCATGGAAATCATTCTCAGCCTGTCTGTCATTTCTGCCTGTACCTCTAGCCCTCCACACCTACCTTGCTTCTTTGTACTTCCTTTCTCCTTCTCCCCTGTCTTAAGTACTTTTTCCACTTTTATCCTCAAGGTAGGGAACTTTGAACAAGGAAGGAGATTCAAATCAGGTATATGCCAGTGGAGGGTATCTTGTCAGCTTGGCTTCTCTCACCACCTCCAAACTGGCCTCACACCTCTCCATCCCTCTAGGGCTTTCTGCTCACCTGGAATAGAGCATGACTCTCACTGCAGCCAGATGAGACAGGATGATGTAGCCTTGCTCTGCTGAGCCACTTCTGAAATCAGGTGTTCATTTAGCACAATTGCCTCATTAGGTGAGGTGACTATTACTGGTTTTACATACCCTTTCACAATTGATTTTTTGGCAGAGAAGAATTCCACTATTGTGTCATTCTACATGTCGTATTTGCATATGCATTACATTTTTAGCACATCGATTGCTGGTCAGGTAGATATATATGTGGGTCTTACCAAACCCACAGCTAGATCAGTAAGTTGGGATATTTTTGATGATAAAGTTAGAGAGGACACAGGCCAGAGAGCCACTGAGTATGGTCCTAAACTCTGGATGCTGCCTGCATCTCTCATCAAGTGCTAGAGTTTTGTTTCTTCCAATATGCAGTAGAGCTGACTTTACTAGGTAAGTCTTTTGATTGTTATAGGTAGAATTTCCCATGAAAGAAATCACCCAGTCATAGGACCTGCCACAGACTAGCATGCCGTAGACTTTAGATTTTAGGACTAAGGACTTTGTGTCTCCTGCTGTTCTCTTTGCTCTCACCATTAGGCCCTCCCTGGATTGCATAATGCTCACTTCCCTTGAGGAGAGCCATCTGAATTTTCAGTCAACCAATTCAAAGACCAGTCTCTTCCAGAACCAACTTCAATAGTCACACCTAGAAACATGCTTTTATCAGTGCTCTAGACATGTTTCATCCTTGCCAACTTGACATACAGTAGTAACCATGAAAAAGAAAAAAAAAATCTTGGTTTGCCTCAAGTGAGATAACAATCCATTCACCAAGGAAAGTCAGTAGCTGAGACTGGCATCAAGAGATAAGGCATATAGGACCAGCAAGATGGGCTCAGTGACTTAAGTCATGGCTTCCCAAGCCTGACAACTTGAGTTTGATTCCTGTAACCTACATGAAGATTGGAGGAGAGAATCAATTCCACAAAGTTGTTCTGTTTCCTCCACATGCACAAGCCTACATGCACATCTTATACAGGAATGCACACACTAATAAAAATAGAACTTTGAAAAGAGTTGGTGCATGTGACCCTTTGAGGAAGGTGCATAATGCCAAATGCCAAGGTTCAGGATATGGTTTATAGGAATAGTAAATATGACAGCTATTAGCTTGTAACTGTAGTCTATCCAGTTAGGGATACCTGGAATGAAGCCTGTGTCTCTTGACCTCCCCCAGGCAGTCAGAGTAAGCATTGCAAGGAGTCCCCTTTCTTGATCCTCTCTGTGGATTATGTCACACTCCAGGATATGGCTGTTTAAAGTTCTTGGCCAGGACCCAGTGCCATCTTGCTAATGGTCTCTTGACTGTGGCCAGACTGCCTCGTATTTTCCAGAGAGCTGGAGAAAGAAAGGCCGAGCAGATTCTCCCTCACCCCCAACTAATAAAGCATTTGTAGACACACAGAGGGATATTAAGCCAGGAGGGGTTGAAAAGGGGGCCACTTTGAAAAGCCTTTAGAAAGCCTCCTCTCCCATCTGTTCAATTCGTGGGAAGGCTCTGTTTTCCGTACTTAAAGGTTTTGTAAATTCATTACCAACAAGTAAAATGTACAAAGCACACACAGAGACATCAAGGTCTGATTCACCATCTGCTGGGGAGTTGCATCCTTACAAATAGTGCAGTTCCAGTCTCTGTCAGTAAGAGGAGTGAGTAGACACCATCCAGGACCCAGAGTTACCAATGAGGGGAGAGATCTCCTCTATCATTTTCTTATTGCATATGGATAGTATTCATGGATCTTGGGTTTTCTCCCATTTAACCCAGGGTAGCTGAAGAATGCCTGTGGGTTACCATATAGAACACTGTATTCGTTCTCACAGAGCCTGGGAGGAAAGACAGAGTCAGAGATGGGGTTTAATTCACAAGCTACTGCTGTTTATTGCTTCAGCAAGGCCAGCTTGGCTGGATATTGATATGTGTGTGTGTGTGTGTGTGTGTGTGTGTGTGTGTTGGGGGGGTGCATCATTTTTTTTCTTTCTGAAGAGCTCTGCTTCTCTCCCAACATATCCTTCAGACCTCTTTTTAACGGGCCCAGAGTAGTCCATTCAAAGCTGGTCCCTGGCAGAAGTATGAATGAGGTAAGTCTGAATTGCTCCTCAATTAAATGCTCTCTGGCTGTGCTTTTTTCTGTTCTTTCCCTCCAGTAGTACCAATGTGGCCAGTTGACTCCAAAGGCTATGGTGTCCTCTTAGTGTTTCTTGTGGGGGAAAGGAGAAGCTGTGTCCATCTCTGCTAATGTGTCTCACTCAGCTTTTGTACCCTGAAAATAAGTTTATGGTATTCATGTTAACCCTTCTAGAGAAGAGTTGTGACCCTATACCTGTGTTCAGATATACCTGTCAATGTTCACAAGCCTCCATTTCCTTCATAGGCTCCTGTGTTGATCATGCAGTCCTCAGCCCATCTCACTATTTTAGGAGTTTGTAAAGCCTCTAGGAGGCCAGGCCTACCTGGAGGAAGTGAGTCTTAGGTGAAGGTGAAGGGCTTGAATATTATGGCCCATGCTTGTTTCTATTTCAAGCTCTCTGTTTCCTGATCAACAGAACTGTAAGCAAGCCACCTTGTGTCTCTGAAAGTGTAGGCACAAGTTTCTTCCAGGTGGCATGTCTTTCACATTTTGGGACTATGAGCCAAACTCAGTCCTTCTTCTCTTAAGTAGCTTTAGTCAGGTATAGTGACATGTATCAACCAAGGGACATTTTATTCACTCAACATTGAGCTGTTGATTATGACTCTAGGCATGTTTCTAAGTACTGGCAAAATGAACTAGGAAAGATCTCTATGAAGAACTTACTCTGCAAGGGAAAGGAGATAGACCAAACATCCAGATTCTGATAAATACCTAGATAAGGTTAGGCAACCAAATAGCTACTAGAGTTAATGTATGTGTAGGTTTGTGATATAGAACTTGAGATGGATAATCTACTGGGATCTCCCTGAGGGATGCTTCTTAGCAGAGACCTGCATAGGCAAAAGGAGCCAATGTCCTAGTGGCCTGTTAAAGAGAGATCCAGGCAGAGACAACAGAAAGTATACAAATGTCCCTGAGATAGGGATGTCTTTCCATGTTCTGGACTGAAAAGAAGTTCAGGTGAATGACAGACAGTCATGGGCCATACAACCAGTGACAGCCAGCTGCTAGAGAGGTAGTCATGGGCCATACCACCAGGACATGAGACATAGGTGAAATGTTTAGACTCTGTATTAAGGGTAGTGGTAAGCATCTGTAAGGTTATAAGCAAGGCAGTAATGTGATATTTAAACAGTATTTATAGTGTGTGTGTGTTTGTGTGTGTGTGTGTGTGTGTGTGTTGGTTTGTGGTATGGAGCACATGTAGAGGCCAGAGGACTCTGGAGGGAGCCTCCTCATTCTCAAGAATCATGAACTCAGGTAGTCAAGCTTGCCTTGGTGACTGATCAGTACCCTTACCTACAGAGCTATCTCATTGGCAATGATTTATATTTTAAAGGAAACATTTTTGCTGCTGCAAAGAAGTCAATTAGAAAGGAAATGTGGATTTCAAGGCCAGCAGTACCAATGGTAAAGAGGTAGTCTCCTGAGGATACACTTAGAATCAATGGCAGCAGGACTTGCAGATACATTAGATATAACTTGGAGAAAGAAAGGATCACTAATCGTAACCAGTAAGACACAATGTCACATACCTGTGCCTATAATTCCAGCACTTGAGAGGTGGAGGCAGGAAAACCAGGAGTTCAAGGTCATCTCTGTTATATATTGAGTTTAAGGCCAGTCTGTACTACATGAGTATCCATGTAAAAAATAAATTAGAAATAACCATGACAGATGCTTTAACTGTGAACCTGAGTGTCCTTTCTATAAAATATGTAGTTGGTAAGCATTTAGTAATATCAACAGTTATGTGATTGGATATAAGATTGCCCTGCAAATTGCAAATAAGCAAACAAACACAAGAGGACCAACCAACCAACAAAACCAAGACAGATACATCTGAAAGCATGGCCATGGGTCCCTAGGCTGCTCAGGAGTATGACATGGTATAAACTCTTGGATACATATACTCTGCTCTGCTAATCTTTTGCATATGCAGCAGAAGGATTCTGCACTGCCTTTCCCAACTCCTCATCTAGAAAATTTCTCTGAAGCCTTGGGTGGGTGTGAATGCTCAAGAACTTCCTCTCCCAACTGACCTGCTATCATTCAGCCACTTGTCCTGTTCCCTTCTTGTGTATTAAAACTTATATTGACAGTATGGTGATGATAAAAACAAATTGAGAAATTCACATTTAATTGAATTCACCAGGCTTGTGAATCTGGAGGAAAAGGCTAGACAGGGTCAGCTGTCTGAACTAGAGTTCAACTTGTAAGCAATGTTAGTCAGTATATATATATATATATATATATATATATATATATATATATATATATACACATATGTATATATTTACATATACATACAGATATATGTATATATGTATATATATATACATACATAATTCTATTTTTTATTTTCTTTTTTTTGTATTTTCTTTTTTTATTGGATATTTATTTACATATCAGATGTTATCCCCTTTCCCCATTTCCCCCCCCCCCCCCCGGAGCTCCCTATCCCATCCCCCCTCCTCCTGCTTCTATGAGGATGTGCCCCCACCCACCCGCCCACTCCCACCTCCCCACACTCAAATTCCCCCACACTGGGGCATCCAGCCTTCATGGGACCAAGGATCTCCTCTCCCACCTATGCCTGACAAGACCATCCTCCCCTACATATACAGCTGGAGCCATGGATCCCTCCCTATGTGCTCCCAGGGTGGTGGTATAGACCCTGGAAGCTCTAGTTGGTTGGCATTGTTGCTCTCCCCATGGGGCTACACACCCTTTCAACTCCTTCAGTCTTCTCTATAAGTCCTGCATTGGGAACCCCATGATCAGTTCAATGGTTAGCTGTGAGCATGCACCTCTGTATGTGTCAGGCTCTGGCAGACCTCTAAGGAGACAGCTATATCAGGCTCCTGTCAGCATGCACTTCCTGGCATCCACATCAGCATCTACCTTTGGTAACTGCACATGGGATGGATACACAGATGGAACAGTCTCCAGAAGGCCCCTCCTTCAGTTTCTGTCCCACACTTTGTCTCCATATTTGCACCCTTGAGTATACTGTTACTCCTTCTAAGAAGGTTTGAAGTACCCACACTTTGGTCGTCCTTCTTCATGAGCTTCATATGGTCTGTGAAACAAACAAACAAACAAACAAACAGGATTACAAGAACTATTCTCAACGATAAAAGAACTTCTGGAGAATCACCATCCCTGACCTGAAGCTGTACTACAGAGCAATAGTGATAAAAAAACTGTATGGTATTGGTACAGAGACAGGCATGAAGATCAATGGAATAGAACTGAAGACCCACAAGTGAACCCCCATACCTATGGTCACTTGATCTTTGACAAAGGAACTAAAATCATCCAGTGGAAAGAGGACAGCATTTTCAACAAATGGTGCTGGTTCAACTGGAGGTCAGCATGTAGAAGAATGCAAATTGATCCATTCTTATCTCCCTGTACAAAGCTCAAGTCCAAGTGGATAAAGGACCTTCACATAAAACCAGATACATGGAAACTAATAGAAGAGAAGGTGGGGAAGAGCCTCAAATACTTGGGCACAGGGGAAAAATTCCTGAACAGAACACCAATGGCTTATGCTCTTAGATCAAGAATTGACAAATGGGACCTCATAAAATTGCGAAGCTTCTGTAAGGCAAAGGACACTGCAAATAGGCCAAAACAGCAACCAACAGATTGGGAAGTGATCTTAGCCAATCCTACACCCGATAGAGGGCTAATATCCAATATATACAAAGAACTCAAGAAATTAGACTGCAGACAACCAAATAACCCTATTTAAAAAATGGGGTACAGAGCTCAACAAAGAATTTTCAACTGAGGAAACTTGAATGGCCAAGAAGCACCTAAAGAAATGTTCAACATCCTTTGTCATCAGGGAAATGCAAAACAAAACAACCCTGAGATTCTCACACCAGTCAGAATGGCTAAGATCAAATCTCAGGTGATAGCAGATGGTGGCTTGGATGTGGAAAAAGAGGAACACTCCTACATTGTTGGTGGGATTGAAAGCTGGTACAACCACTCTGGAAATCAGTATGTTGGTTCCTCAGAAAATCATTGGATATAGCATTACCTGATGACCCAGCTATGCCTCTCCTGGTCATATATCCAGAATATATCCAATGTATAACAAGGACATATGCTCCACTATGTTCATAGCAGCCTTATTTATAATAGCCAGAAGCTGGAAAGAACCCAGATGTCCTTCAACAGAGTAATGGATACAGAAAATGTGGTACATTTACACAAGGGTGTATTACTCAGCTATTAAAAACAATGATTTTGAGGCATTCTTAGGCAAATGGATGGAACTAGAAAATATCATCCTGAGTGAGGTAACCCAGTCACAAAAGAACACACATGGTATGCACTCACTGATATTTGGATATTAGCCCAAAAGCTCACAATGTCTAGGAGATCTTAAGGACTCAGTTCTGGCTTTAAATTCGCAGTGGCTGGTAGTTTCTATCTTGCAGCAGATCCTCATGAATTTTTATAGGATAGTCTGAGGAGGCCATTTTTCCCTGTTTGCTACTCTCCCATTGCTGTCTTTTTTCTTTCACTGAGAATGAAGCATTGCTACCCTGTGCTCTGCTTTCTGTCCCTTCTGCCTGGTCAGATGTCACAATCCTGTGATTCAACTCAAGAGCCTCTGGTTTGTTATTCATCCTAGCTCAGACTCATGCCTCTCTCTCCAAATCTGTTTACCTTTCACTACTATCATGGAAAGAGATCAATAGTAGGCTTGACACCACAAGTCTTAGAAAGATCTGATTGCAAGTGTGCCCTTGTGTGATTATATCAGGGAACTAGTCACCTCTGTTTACCCATATAATATATCCATCCCCTCATGATAAGGGTGGCTCACTGTGACTAGATAAACTTTATGCTGAGAACTCAAATTTATTCTGAGAGTCCAGAGTTGTAACATATATTAAATAGAAGGTGTCTCTCTGACCTACCGTAGTGGAAACCTTGCCATTGTGTTTCTAACTGTTAAGCGAAACAGACACATCACACACATGTTGCTAAGGGAGGGAAAGCATGTGAAAAGCAGCCTATCAATTCCTTCGGATACCACCTGTGTCTTTCCACTATGATCCATTTGTGTGTCGTACGTCATCAGAGTAAATATTAGCTATGGGCATGAACATACACTGAGCCCAGTAGATATTTGATTTGAATATTCTAGCATATTCTTGGGACCCTTCAACATTCACTCTTGGAGCCATTAGGATTATTGCACACCGTCCCTAGTAGCTTTCATTTACTATCCTATTAGCCTATGTTTTTCAGTAAGTCTTTTGCTCCTGCAAAATCTCAAAAGCAGAACTATGTCCAATACATATACTCATCCCCTATAGAACTTATTGCAAAGATCTGGACAGCTAGAAGAAATTTGAGAAGTATCTGGTAGGGTGATGCATGACTAAATGAAGGAAATGTCAAAGCCACTAGTGGTTGGGGTGGTCTCCCCACACCAGACTGTGGGTAAGGACCTGAGACACTTTAATGTTATTAGTGATACCTTATCTCCTGGGGCAAGAGGGCTAAATTGATTAGGCTGCAGTTGAATTTCCTACCATCATGAGACAGACCAGAAACCTTTCCTAAAACCCCAGGAAATAAAGACCTTTGTCCATAACAGTAGGGGGAAATACTCTTAAGCGTCCAGAGCTTGTTGGAAGTGTGTGTCTGCAAGCCAGGGACTTTCCTTCTCAGTGCTATACTTTGTGCTAGGGGACAAGTAAGCAACTATCTCTAGATATGGGCATGAAAAGTACAGGGGAGTGGCTACATGTGCCTGCATACTTAGACCCATGTCAGTATTCCAAAATTGCACAGCTGGGTATGTATACTTTTATGTGCATGGGCAGCCATATTTCCCACGTTCTTGTGCAGGCTTTTGTGAATTCGTGTGACTGCCAAGCATAATTCTGAGTTCATGCATTTGTAATGTGTAGGCATGTATGTTTGCAATCACTCTTGCTAACTAGAGCAAGGCTGTGTACACATGTGAACATGCATACTGATCTCTGCTTATCTACTCCATGCTGAGCCCAGACTCCGGCTTTAATCACATCTGCAGCTGAGCAACTGCAGTAACTGCTGTGGCCTCCTAACACTATCAGGATTGCTTTAGCCCTTTTGGGATTACCAGGGCTCAATGTAGTTTAAATATATCTCCAGTTCTAATCCCTAAACAAAGATGCAATGATTTCTGCTAAATATGGAGGATTATTTATTAAGATAAAGTCAAAGCTATGAGAAGCCACATTTGGTGAAACACTGTCACGGAAGAAGAATCATCACTATCTCCATGGGGGAGGGGTCAGGCAGAAAGGCCACTCTGTGAGGTGACAGCAGTGCCTATAAACATACAGAGTCAGTAAGAGAATGTCTAGCCTCCCTCACTAGCTCGAATAAGGCACAGAGCTTGAAAGAGAGCAAGGTCCAAGAGCTAGACTTGAAGTGATGACGCTCTGTGAAGGTGTACAAAGGAAATGTCAGTCACTCCTGCTTTTAAGGAACCCTATTAAGCAGTGGGAAGTAGGTGGGCTACTGCAAGCTCAGAGAACACGGTGGGATACATTCTGCAGGACTGTGCCAGGAGGCATATCTAACATACTAAATATATTCAGTAGGATTTTAAGATCACCTAGAAACCTTTCTAGTGTGGCTGATGGGCCTACATAACTAAGAAGTGAACCCCCAGAGCATGAGAGGACAAAGAATGCATATGAGCACAGCCTTGGCCACACCAGGACTAGAGGCCATGTTAAGGAAGCTCAGAGTGGGCAGTCCTTCTCCTCATCAGATAGATCCCATGCTGCTCATAATGGGAACATTTTCCAACACACACACACACACACACACACACACACACTGGTAAATCTGGGGAAGGAGTTAGAGGCTGCAGAACTATGTATGGCCTTTGAGAAAGCAAACTCATTGTACTTTACCCTCTTCCAAATAACAAGGATGAAGCACTACTATTTTAAAGTCCATTATGTGGGATACATTTTTACTCATTATTTAGAAAGAATTCATATGTAACCTGTGCTTGAAACCATGAGAGGCATGGGAAGCTATAACCCTGACAAGAATGAACCTAAAATTCATATAAATATGTATATGCTATATATCATATACTGTATATATGTACTATATGTAGTACTCTCACACACATACACAGACACACACTTACGATATATGTGTATACTTTAATATGTACTTGTGTGTATATATGTTCCTGGTACCTGAGGAGACCAGACAAGGGAACTAGATTCCCAGGACTTGTGGTTGAGCTGCAGTGTGGGTGCTAAGAAACAAACCCAGGTTCTCTGCCAGGGCAGTAAGTGCTTTTTGCTTATGAGCCATTTCTTCAGTTCTAATAATTGATAAATTAAAGGTTAGATTTAAATTTGTCATTCCATTTTTTCCCTACTTTATCCTCTGTCCTTTTTCAGGGTTAATACTTATGAATAATTTTGCACTCCTTTGATAAGAAAAAAAAATACTCAACTCATTCTAGTTTAACATTTGATGAAACCTTGAAAACTCACATCATATGCCTTCTCTCTAAATCAAGAGCATCTACTCTACCTGTGTTTGTTTACTATTGTACTGGAGATTCTAGATAATGGAACAATGCATGAAAAAGATAGAAAAGGAAGAAAGAAAAATATGTATTGTCTTTTAATGTAGGCAATATGAAGATCTGTGTCAAAATGAATATTCATGTCAAATTCCTTTATAATATAGAAAAATATACCTAAAATACTATTAGAACTAGCCAGTGTGCCAAGTTGCATAATATTTAACACACAATAGTATGTTCACAATACCCATTAGAATGGAAAATTAAAAATATTATTTGTAATAATATCAAATATACAAAATCTTTCTTCCTCTCTCCTCTTCCCCCTCTCTTTCTCCCAGCTCACTGTATTCCTTCCTCCCCCTCCCTCTCTATTCCCCTTCCTTCCTTCCTTCCTTCCTTCCTTCCTTCCTTCCTTCCTTCCTTCCTTCTTTCCTTGCTATATGAGGTATTTAGTCTTGGTCTTTTCATACATCAAATAAGCACTGTGCATCTGAACTACTTCCCTAGCCAACTTTCACTTAAAATTTGAGGTAATGTTTTACGAAGTTGCCTAATTCAGCCTTGAATTTACTCTGTGCCCAGGGAAGGCCTTGAACTTTCAATCCTCTTGCTTCAGCCTCCTATGTAGCTAGGATTACATGCCTGGCTTGACAAATTATTTTTCTCATATTGAAAACTGTAAACTATTGGACAGAAATTGAATATGTTCTAAAGAAATAGAGAGATACACCATGTTCACAAATTGATGGATCAATATGTTCAGATGTTGTGTCTACTCAAATTGATCTTTAGACGCACTACAATTCCAATTAATAAAAAACAAACCAGTTTCTGTATAGAAATTGACAAGTTTGTTTAAAGTTCAAGAGAAATGCAATAATTCAAACTTCTGTAAAAAAGTGAAAGGGCTAACACTTTCTAACGTTAAGACTTTAACTTAACTTAACTTTGGTGAGGGTATACCAAATAAAGATGGAGACAGGACTTACCTTGACAGAGTAGAGTGTTTAGCAATAGACTCACACAAGAGGGATTACTGCTCGGTTTTACTTAAAAAAAAATAAAGTAGTAAAGGTCATTCTATAGTGAAAGGAGAACTTTGTCTAATAACAATGCTAAAATAGTTGGCCACATCTATGGAAGAAATGAATCTTGGATAAATCTTTCTCATGATATTAAAAAGTTAAAATAAAAGTAGCTTATGATTTTAAGTTTGAACACTAAACTGTTGAACATATTGAAAATCTTTGTGACTTATTGTCAAGCAAAGATTCTTTCAGTATAACAATCCCTCAGTTAATAAAATGGATAAATAAATGGATAATTAAATGAATAAATAAATAAAATGGATAAATAAAATGGATAATAAAATGGATAAATAAATAAAATGGATAAAAAATGGATAAAATGGATTGTTGTTTTTTAACAAAAATCTCAATCCTTCAATTTTACCAACAAAGACTAGGGTGCCAGATGCTAAAGTGAAACCCTGATAGCTCAGAGAGGCAGAGAAAGCACCCAGATGACCTTCCTCCTCAGCCCAGGTCCCAAATGAAAGCCCCTCTTTCATACCATCTCAGAAAAACCTCCCTCAAATTGAATGTTCCCATTCTACTTCCTTTACATCTCTATATTTGTCTTTCTGATATCTTCTTACTCTCTATGTGTTTTCTTAATTATCCCATGTTCCCTTCCTGTCAATGGGTTGCTTGCTCTACCTCTTGAACTATGGTTGACTTTATTCCCATTTACAATTTTCAAGCAGAAAGCTCTTGGATTAAAGGTATGTGCTAAGGCAGAGCCACACCAAAGCTAAAATCTGGGTTTTTTTTCTAGTAAATAACACATGGTTCACAGTGTGATCAAATATCCTGCAATGATGGATTTTGTCAAAATTTAAAAAAATAATTTTGATAATTAAAGAGTCTATTAATGTACTAGAAAAAATACAGAAACCTAGGAAAAATTTGTAACATATACACATGATAAAGAATGTATTCAGAGTATATAAAGTACTTTCTATATTTAGTAGTAAGGAATAAGCAAATTTTAAAAATAACAGGAGACTTGAACAGACATTGTATGGAAAAAAATGTACAGGCAACTGTAAGAGCATATTAGAAGTTTCTGAACCACACTAATCACTGCTCATATGCAAATTAAAAGTACAGAAATAGGCTACTACATAAGCATCATACCAACCATAAGTTAAAACATTGAAATACTGCTACATATACACTGTAACAGCTAAAACTATAAAGACCTCATATTACTCCTTCTGGGGATGATGTGGAGCAAAGGAGACTCTTGACTTACTAGCTGATGGCAATGCAATTGGTCCCAAATTGGCAGCTATCTAAACCTTCATCAGAAGACAGGGGTATAATCTATCAATGGTCTACCCATGGAGTAGAATACTATTCAACTACAAAATCAGTAAATTGATAAATTATATCAGTATGTGTTAACTTCAAAATTACTGCATGAAAATGAATCATGTCAAATATATGATTGTAGCAATTGGAGATATGGAGCCTAAGTGGCCACTTCTTGTAGCCAGGAAGGATTCTCAGTTGAGGGATAAGGACACCAAGCTACCCACAAAAACTTCAACCCAGGATGTGTCTTACCTACAAGATGTACAGGGACAAAGATGGAGTGGAGACTGAGGGAATAACCAACCAATGACTGGTTGAACTTGAGATCTATCCCGTGGGCAAGGACCAATCCCTGACACTATTAATGATACTCTGTTATACTTACAGACAGGATCCAAGTATAACTGTCCTCTCAGAGACTCCACCTAGAAGCCTTTGGAAACAGATGCAGAGACCCACAGCAAAACATTAGACAGAGATCTGGAAGTCTTATGGAAGAGTTGGGGAAGGATTGAGAGACCCAGAAGGGATAGGGACTCCACAAGAAGACCAATAGAGTCAACTAACCTGGACCCTTGGCAGCTCCAATAGACTGAACCATCAACAAAAGAGCAAGCACGGACTAAACCTAAGCTCTCCATACATATGTATCATATGTGTAGCTTGGTCTTCATGCAGGTCCCCTAACAACTAGAGCTGGGGCTGTTCCTGACTCTGTTGCCTGTCTGTGGGTCCCATTTCCCTAACTGGGCTATCTTGTCTGGATTCAGTGCAAAAGGATGTACCTAGTCATGGAATGACTTGATGTGCCAGGGTGAATTGATATCCAGGGAGGTAGTATCTCACCCTTCTCAAGAGAAGAAGGGGAAGGGGCAAACAGGTAAGTGGTGCATAAGGAGAAGGAATTTGGAGGAAAGGGAGGTTGTGATTGAGATGTAAAGTGAATAAATGAATGGATAAATAAATAAATAAATAAATAAATGATTAATTAGAATCCAAAAAAGTGACTGTAAAATAGGAATGTATGATCAAATCTATGAGGAGTAAAATTATGTAATTTGAAGGAAAATTGGTGAAATTGGAGCTCACTATGCTAAGTAAATTGAGCTTTAAAAGATAACTAAATTAAAAGGACAGGTTTTGTATGTTTCTATTCATTAGTGAAATTTGGGGGTTAGGAAATCATGAGAGTAAAAGGAATGCTATGAAAGAGAAATGGGACCAGAAGGGACAAGAGACAAAATAAAGGGGAGTAAATGTGACTGACCTAAGGATACATCATGCATGAAAAATTTACACCAAGACCTATTATGTACATTAATAGACACCATTGAAATGATCAGAAAATAAAAAGCAAATAATGCATTTTTTTGTGGATGGTGGGCTGGCTAAGAGAGAGTGAAGAGAAACAAGAAAAAGGTGGCATATGGAACCTCGATGGAGGAAGGTATTTATGATTGTGGTGACACTTTCATTGGTGTAATGTACACAAATCTTAACAGATTATTATCTTAAATATGTAAAATTTATTGTTTCTCAGTTATACTCAATGAAACTGTCAAATAAATTAAGAATAAGAAAAAGGATAGATTTTGATTAATTAATAGCATAGGCAGGAAGCTAATTATAATGGGCATCTAGAGAGATACTTTATGTGGGAAAATTCATGCTTGTTGATTCACTCCACATGATATTTATACAATAAGTGGATGCTAAAAATGTCATTAATCTGTATTGTAAAGAAGATGCATGTGTAGTACATAAATTGAACCTCTGTGGAATGGAGGAATGGATTCAACCAACAAGATTTAAGAAACCAGGATAATTGGCAGCTCTGAGAGAGATTAGAGGGGGAAAATGAGGATTCTTTAAAAAATATGGTGAATCATATTAATTGAAAAGATTCAATATTTATCTGAAATAATCTCCTAGCTGTCTCCATCTTGTTACTCTGAACATAGACACAGGAAAACATTTAAAAGGCCCATATGGTCTCAATGGAAGGACATCATCGCATTTAGATGAGTTCTTTCCTGATGCATGAGGAAGCCACATACCACTAGAAAGACATGACTACAGATGATGCTCCTTCAGTCCTCACAAAACTCTAAAATTCCATGCGAGGCTGGAGTCAGCAGAGTGTATTTTGCATTCTCCAGTCCTGGATGCTGAGTTCAGCTGGTCCATTGGTCACTATTTTCTTTTAATCAACCAGAAAATGGGAAGAACTGAAGTATTTAATCATTACACTAATTTCTAGTGTTTTGGGGTTAGATGGGTTTTTAAACCAAATAAAGAGAACCCATGAGTCTGTAGTTATCTAGACTTTTGTCTAGTATCACAGTGTTTACTGGGCTCCTTTGTTCTTCCTTATCTTTTAGAGTCTACCTCTGGCCATGCTTCTTTGCCAGTCAATCTTAGTATAGTAAGCATCCTATTATTTTGGTTCATTCTAAAACACATTCTTCATTTTAAAAAAATAACTCAATTAAGGAAGAAGAGAAACAAAAGTATTAAAAAATGAAGGAATAACAGCAAGGGCTTTGTCTTTCTAATGTTAACTTATACTGGCTACTACAATTTAGTGAACCACCTGGGTCCAGCTTCTTTACTAACTACATTCAAACTCAAAATCAGCTCAAGCTTCTTGAATTGGAGGCCCAAAGCTAATTTGCAATGCTTGAGTTACTTCGGAGAGCAGGAACCCAGCAGAATTTGTGTGAGCTCTAACTAGACCTTACTTTGATTTTCTTTTGAGTCTGAAAGTCACTCTGTAGCCAAGACTAGCCAGAAATTGCAGAATATCCTTCTTTCTTATTCTTCCATGTTCTGGAATTACAGGTCACCAGCTTCTAGGCTTTGTATTCTGCTTTGCCTCTCTCATTCAAAGACCCCTTTGAATCTAGGGTCTTTTCTTTTGTACTCCAGTTCTGTAATGCAGAGTCATGTCAAGTTTTGTTCTCAGTGTATATCACAACACTCAGGATACACTAGGTAGTTACTAAGTAGATGTTGGGCTAGAAAAGTGCCCCTGAGCATCAGCTGTCTATACTTATTCAAGTTGTAAGTCACTCACTGGCAGACAATGACAACTGCCTACAGGAGCATCTTATCTGACACTCTAGTTATCTTTCTGGAAACCTGATTTCATTTTTAGTTCTATCATATACTTACTGGATAATGATGGTCATGTCATCAAACACTGTCTCCTGTTTTCTACTGGTTAATCCTAACACAACTGAAGTACAAGATAAGTCCAATCTTATAAAGATGATAGAGACCTTTAAAGAGGAAATGAATAAATCTCTTAAGAAAATACAGGAAAATACCAAGAAACAAGTAGAGTTGTCTTTAAAAAGCAAATAAATCAACCCCTTAAAGACATAGAGAAAAATACAATTAAATAGGTGAAGAAAAGAAATAAAACTGCAAGACCTTAAATTGGAAATAAAAGCAATAAAGACAGCACAAACTAGAGGAATCCTGGAGATGGGAAAAATAGGGAAGAGAACAGGAACAATAGATGCAAGCAACAGAGTACAGGAGATGGAAAAGAGAATCTCAGGCATAGAAGATACTATAGAAGAAATTGATACATCAGTCAAAGAAAATGTTAAATCCAAAAAAATTCTCGACACAAAACATCCAAGAAATTTGGTATAGCACGAAGAGACCTAACTTAGAAATAATAGGAATAAAAAAAGATAAAGAGTCCGAGCTACAAGGCTCAGAAAATATTTTCAACAAAATCATAGAAGAAAACTCCACCAACATAAGAAAAGAGATGCCTATAAACATACAAGAAGCTTATAGAACACCAATTAAATTGGACCAGAAAAGAAAATCCTCCCACCACATAAATGCAGCAAGGGAAAAGAGCAGGTAACACACAAAGGCAGACCTGTCGTAATTACACTCTACTTCTCAGCAGAGACTCTAAAAGCTTGAAGGGCCTGGGTAGATAACTTGCAACCACTATAGAACCACAGATGCCAACCTTGACTACTATACTTAGCAAAATTCTCAATCATCATAGATGGAGAATACAAGATATTTCAAGACAAATGCAAATTCAAACAATATCTATCAACAAATCCAACCCTACAGAAAATACTAGAAGGAAAACGTCAATTCAAGGAGGATAAGTACATCCAAGAAAACATAGGAAATAAGTAATTCTATATCAGCAAAAACAAGAGAACCATACACACACACACACACACACACACACACACACATACACTAATACTACCAACACCAAAATAACAGGAAATAACAATCATTGGTAATTTGTATCTCTCAACATCAATAGACTCAATTCCCCCAATGGTAAGGCACAGGCTAATATAATGGAGTGAAAACAGGGTCCATCAATCTGCTGCATACAAGAAACACACCCTGACAATAAAGACAGAAGAAGTTTTCCAAGCAAACAGACCCAAGAAGCAAGTATGATAGCCATTCTAATATCTAATAAAATAGACTTTGAAGCAAAATTAATCAAATGAAACAAGGAAGGACAACTCATACCAAGTTGGTAGAAAAATTTATGAAGATGATATCTCAATTTTGAACATATATCCCCCAAACACAAGGGGACCCACATTTGTAAAAGAAGCATTGCTAAAGCTTAAATTGCATATATAGCTCCACACATAAATAATGAGAAACTTCAACGCCCACCCTCACCAATTAACAGGTAATCCAGACAAAAACTAGATAGAGAAATAACAGAACTAACATAAATTATGAATAAAATGTAACTAATAGACATCTATAGAATATTTCACCCAAACACAAAAGAATTTATCTTCTTCTAAGCACCTCATGCATCCTTCTCCAAATTGACCACATAGTCAGTCACAAAGCAAGCCTCAAGATACAAGAAAATTGAAATAATACCTTGTATCTTATCAGTCCATCATGAATTAAAGCTGAACTTCAACAACAACAGAAACATCATAAAGTCTACACACTCATGGAATTTGAACAACTACTCAATGATCTTTGGGTTAGGGGAGAAATAAATAAAGAAATTAAGCCGGTAGTGGTGGCGCACACCGGTAGGATTTGCTGAAGGAGGCAGAGGCAGGAGGATCACGAGTTCGAGGCCAGCCTGGGCTACACATTTTTCACTTCTACCTTTCCCTTACTCACTCAACTCCATCCTGTGTCTCCTCTCTCTAGTCCTTTCCTATGCCTCCACAACTTCCTCTCATATTTATGGCTTTTTAAAAATTTATTTTTGTGATAAATAAATTTTTTTTCTTTTTAAAAAAAAAAATAAAAGAAATTAAAAACTTTATAGAATTCAATAAAAATAAAGGTACAACATACCCAAATTTATGGGACACAATGAAAGCAGTGCTAAAAGAAAGTTCATAGCACTAAGTGCCTCCATAAAGAAATTAGAAAGCTCTCATACCAGCAAATTGAAAGTACACCTTAAAACAGACACACAAGAGAGAGAGAGAGTGAGAGGGAGAGAGAGAGAGAGAGAGAGAGAGAGAGAGAGTGAGAGAGAGTGAGAGTGAGAGAGAAAGAGCTTGTTAGAAAGAAGTGCTCCAGAAAAGGAAAGAGAAAACAAGCAAGTAATGAGAGTGAAAATAACTAAAGTGTATTATGTTTACCTATAGAGTCCAAAGAATGAAAATAATACAAAGTAAGTAAATGAAGAAAGGGTACAGATATAGTTATATAGCTACTAACTTCAGGGGAACTGTAACTGTTTTGCTGGGTCTTCATTTGACAAGCTCCAAGGCCTGTCTCACAGTTCTAAATTCAGGTGAGGGAAAGAATATTATTAGTTGAGTCCTTGTCAGTGCCAACTTTTGTCATATTTGTTCTTTTTTGTTAGGAGCCATTCCAGAATTCTTTGCCTTTGGAATCCGTAGGTGAGATGAAGCTAGTTTCTGCAACTGAATAACAGGAGTTGAGTTAAAACTGCCAAGAAGTACAAGGCCAAGGGCAGCCAAGGACAGTTGTATTTGGTACAGCTAGGAAAATATGTAGTAAGTTCTTTTTTGGCCTTCCCATTTCTAGCTCTGCCCACCTTTCCCTGACTGAGTGTACCTTCGTCCTATCTCAGAGTTCAATTGTTATCCTTTCTGGAATTTAGTGTGATTCTTATCATTCCTGCACTAACCATGCTTGACCTTGAATCTAAGTCTCTCTCTTTAAATCTCCCTCAAGAAGACGTTCCAAACTCTTGGCATCTGGTGATTGACTCTAGGAGAAGTGAGCAGTGCTACTATGTATGAAGGGTATGAGAGAGAAATAAATTGTGCAGAGGATGAGTGAGGAGAGTGAAAAGAAATGCTGTCTCTGGCAAAAGACATAAGAGCCCAGCAGGCTGCGCCCACCCTTATATGAATGATAGACCTGCTTACTCTGAGTTACTGCCTCATGCTGGATTATCATTTTGAATAGTTCAACATGGATGTAGGAAGTAGGCTGGAGTTTGCGGCAGCCATTTTACTTACTGCTCAGGGCTGAATTTGGCATGAGGTGCTTACTGGTGTGTGCATACAAGGACATAATTAAAAGTGCCAGTAAAATTGACCATATCTTGATTATATTTGGTAACCTATAAAGGCAGGAGTAATTCCAGATGCAGCTTCCCATGTCTTTAGGTCCCCAGGGTTTCCATTATGATAAAAAACATAAAAATGTAGTGGTCTGCTGTGTTTATAAAGATATATGTCAGATTTATGGAAGCTTGCTACTAAAATGATTCTCTGAAAGTAGGGATAGTTTGATACTAAGATCGTTCAAACAGAGGTCAAAAGACTGGCTTGAAATGTGAGGTTACTCCTTGAATAAGACAGAAGACTTCAGAAAGACTCAGTTTCTCCATCTATGAAGTAAGGGGAAACAATAGTTGACTTTGTAATTTATAGTAACACTATAGAAATCAGAAGGATCACAATTAATTTTGTCAGCTATGAAACAATTTTACAATCATCAGAAGCTATCTGTGTCCATGGAAATCTCTTATCTTACTCAAGCAAGTGTACTGAGTTTTTTCATTTTAGAGAACCTTTCTAAGCATTGAATTCAGATTTGGTCTGACATTGAATCTGCTAGTAATTTCTCATATCTATGAGGTCAAAATGAAGCCTCAGGGCACAATGTTGAAGTAAAATGTATAGCTACTTATACATACCTCATGCCAAAGTACACAGTATACACACACACACACACACACACACACGAACTATTCCAATTCTGTTTTTAAAGGCTGCTTCATTCATACTTCAGTAGATGTTTTGTAGATGTGTGTTGGTTTGAATAGACAGATTCTGGGGAAGCTCATTCTCAGCAAGAAGAAAGGCCTCTATAGAATACAGGAGAGTCCCACAGAGATGACTGAGAAATTTATCCTTTATTTATCTCATCACTCATTGATGGGGTAGAACATTGGTTCCTTCACTGAAGTGTTGTATGGTTTGTTCTAGCTAATTCCACCTGGCCTGATCCAACATGGTTCTAAGAGAAAGATGAGATGATTGGATTGAGTCTTGAAACAAAATAACAATCTAGGTAGGAAAAGAGAAAAAAGAATGATGGAGGACACATTAGAGCTGAAGTGGCACAATTAGAAAAATCTGAGAGAATCAATGAAGTGTGACGTTAGTGTTTAATAAGGAAAACAGAGTGATGGAGGGACAGGTAAGCCCGAGACTGTGGATGCAGTCAGTGTTCAGAAGATGGGTTGGAATGGACTAAGAAATTTAGACATCTTGATACATGTGATGGCAACTCATAGTCTTTCAGATCTGGGGCTTGGTGTGATCTTGGTGGTGGCATTAAAGTTGGCTCTAGTCACAGTATCAAAGAAGCAGCAAATATAGCACTGTGAAAACAGTGAGACTGTCTGGAAGACTCAGCCAGAGATCTAGCCAAGGGACATAATGGGCAACAGAAACAGGAAGGGAAGAGGTTGTGATAGAATCAGTAGGTTCTGTGAAGGAGAAACTGCCTTGATCTGGTAGCTCCTGGGTGGGAGCCATATGCAATCAGAGAAGAATTATATATAGCCTTCCAAGCACAGGACTGCAGAAGCAAGCATAAGAGCAAGAATGGACGAGTAAGAAGTGGCCTTTGGGAGCTACGCTGGGTTTTGCATTTAGTTTTCTGAGACATTAGAGGAGAGCTCCTATAGTAGGTAGGTAAATAGACCAGCCTGGCGCCCAGCAGAGCAGCTGAACTTTAGCACCAATAGCTGTGACTTCATGTGACTCTATATAGTGAGGCTGTTGTCTCTCCTTGTCAATCCTTGGATGCTCCAAGCTATAGCTCCTCGGTGGAGTAGAGAAGAGCTGATTTTGTCTCTTTTCTATTTAATATGACCTTTGCATTCTGCTCCCTAGAATCTCTTTCCTTGGGTCAGGCATCCCCTTACCTTTGTAGAATAGAAGATGAGAGATAAAGGACTGGATCACATAGTGTGAAATAGGAAGAGTTCCTACAGTGAGAGGATGGGGTGGGTAGGAAACAAAGCATCCTGTGTGTAAAGCTAACTGTATCTGACTTTGAATGTGGTTTTATCAATTAGTGCTTATTTTCAAATGCTAACCTCTTAAGAACATGGTACTATAAATGGCTCTGTATCTCAAACCACAACTCCTTCTTACTTACCCCATTTAGCATATTTTCCTCCTGTTTTTTAGGTGGTTTCCATCAACCCTGGATCCATGGATTCAAAATTAAACATGTCTGTATCTAACTCTACCTTGCACATTGTTAATAGAATAAGCCCTGTCTCTCTGTCTATCTATCTATCTATCTATCTATCTATCTATCTATCTATCTATCT
>NW_021621022.1:10169861-10181515 GCF_004785775.1 Grammomys surdaster
TCTATCTATCTATCTATCTATCTATCTATCTATCTATCTATCTATCTATTTTCTTCTCCCTTTCATGTAAATGAATCTTGTCACAAACATCTGCACCTTCTCCAAGTTGTTTCTCCCTGTTATTCCAGACCACTTAATTGATTGTGGTATTCAGTGAACAAACAGCACACTCATTCAAACACTTAGCTATATATTTACTGCATTGTTCTTAATGAGTTCAATAAGCTGCCATATTCTTGTGGGGAGAGTATAGCCGTTACTAACTGAGTTGAAAGAACCCTTGTAGGCCTTTTGATGTTTATACACATGCATTTCCTGCCCATTCTTTTTCCTGCAATACAATGCTGTCTTGTGTTGATCTAGGTCATTTGATAGAAAGTAGAATGGTAAGCCCCACAAAATACAAGATGTTTCATTAGGAAAAATGCAACCTAAGGGTGGGGCTTAGTATGTAAAGACACTTGATGCCAAAGTTTATCATCTGACATCAATCCTTAGGTCCACTTGGTGGTAGAAGAAAGCCAATTCTCAGAAGTGACCTGCACGTGTGTGTGTGTGTGTGTGTGTGTGTGTGTGTGTGTGAATGTGTGTGTGTATGTGTGTGTGTGTGTGCATGTATGTGTGTGTGTGCTGCAGCATACCCATTATGAACTAATATAATATTATGATGTAGTATAGAAAATATAATATAATATAATATAATATAATATAATATAATATAATATAATATAATATAATATATATAATATAATATAATATAATATAATATAATATAATATAATATAATATAATATAATGTAATATAGACAAAGTGACAGGGCTATGGTTTTAAGAATTAGGAAGTTTGTTTGGGCCTGCTGCCCTGGGCAGTAGAATATGACAGAGTGCATTTAAATATAACACTTTGTCATAAGCATGCCAGGCTTGGGGCATCTTTAAACTACCTAAATTGCCTTTTCTTTTGTTGTTATTATAAAATCAGTTAGTTGTATCTCTATTGCAATTAATAAGTTAGAGAATAAATTACAAGTAACTTTGTGTCAACAATGTTTTAAACTCTTACTGTTGTGGAGTGTGAACAATCCCTGAGACATTTTAGAAAACAAAAATCAATATGATTTTTAATGAACATGGATTATGTGCCTTGCTTATGCTAGGTACTGTGGGCAATTTAATAAAAATAAAACTACCAGAAAATCAATAATAATATTATTTAAAGTTTTCTTTAAGAGACATTCAAAAATATACAAAGGAAGGAGTAGACCATTTACTTGCATACAACCACCTTAAAGAGAACATCTCATTGTGTTTTCGTTGAGTCTCAATTTAAAAACAAAACAGAACAGAACAAAAAATTCAAGGTTGTTCAACAATATGTGAAACCACAAAATAATAATAAAAATCCACCTCCAAACTTTACCATTCAGAAATAATACTCACAACCAAGTATCATTCTGAATGTCTTTGAAATTTGCAGTTGTACAGGATAGGCTGCATTGTATTTTAGAAAAACAGAGTTGCAAATATATACTGATGCTACAAAATTAATTTCATTTCAATTTAACAGAAGAAAAGCAGCCTGACATTAAACTATGAGCATCTCTGAACTTCCAATAACTGTGTTGTCAGTGGAGGGGTGGAGGTTAAGGTGCTTTTCCAGAAAGATCTTCCTCTGCTTAAAAAATGGAAAATTAAAACACATTAAAGGCCAGAGCTATTATTTGTAAATGGTATTTGCTCTTTCAATTTCTTTTCAAAACTTCATTTGGGTGTTTGGTCATTTACATACACAATGATTAGGAGGTTATAAGATTTGTAACTTGATTATCTAGGTTACTTTTATGGCAGTAATTTGGTTTCTAGAGATGTTTGATAAATTCTTGCTTTTCAGAATTATTTACTGTTGGTAAATGCTCAAACAACTGATCCTCAATTTGTTCCTTTTCCTTAGGGCTTCAGTCTCACTTTCTATATGGGTTTGTCATTTTCTTATCTATTGATTACTTCAATGAAAGGATTCTCATTAAGTCCTTTTGTATCAGAGGTTGATGAACTTTTAATAAAAGTGACCATACATTAAGTACTTTTGGTTTAAACACCAGAGGCTAGAGTTGCAACAAAGCAATTCTATTGTTATAAGAAGCAAACAGATGGACTAGGCAAATGGTTCAGTGGGTAAGAGTGCTTGTTGCCTAAAAGGACATGAATTTGAATCTCCCTTGGAGTGGCTAGTGGGTCTTAAATCTTAGCACTAGGGGTAGAGGTTAGAGAGAAGGCAGGAGGATCATTTTGGGTTTGTTGACTACCCAGCCTCATAAAAACCCAGTAAGCTCTTCTGAAACACTATGATATATATGTATACACACATACACACACACACACACACACACACACACACACACACACACATATATATATATATTCCCTATCTCTTAGATTCCTTCTCTCTCAAATATATATATATATATATATATACATATATATATATATATGTATATATATATATATATATATTCACATACATACATACATATACACATACATGTACACATACATATACACATACATGTACACATACATATACACATACATGTACACATACATACACACATATATGTATGTAGATATGGATGATAAGATAGAAATAGGGAAAAAGATAGAGATGGAGAGAGAGAGAGAGAGAATAAGGAAGACACCACATGGTGTCCCCTGCTTTTTGTAAAAGCATACATACCCTCACATACTTGTGCAAAGACAAAAGACACACACACACATACACACACACACACACACACACACACACAATGTAGACACTAGAAGACACTAACCAAATAAAAGGATATATCTCTATTTTTATGAAATTTTATTTACAAGAGTGGGAGGATGCTGAAGGTATAGCTGGCATAGTGCATACTTAGCGTGTCTGAAGCCCTGGATTTATCCATAATACAGCGTAAACTGAGTGTGATCATGTGAACCTATAATCCCAGCACTTGGGAGGTGGAATCAGAATGAGCAACAGTTCAAGAGTATACTCAGATAGTGAGTTTGTGGTCAACCTGGGGTACAGGAACAGAAGCAGAGACCTTAAAGGAATGCTGCTTACCAGCTTGCTCTCAATCTCATGCTCAGCCACCTTTCTTATATCTCCTAGGATCAGAGGTGGCACTGCTCACTGTGGGCTGTGTCCACATTAATCAACAATTTAAAAATGCCCCTAAACAGTTTCCCACAGGCTAACTTGATGGAGACAGTTTCTCAGTTCAGATTCCCTCTGGGTCTGTGTCATGTGACAAAAACTAACCAGCACAGATTCAGCTGGTGGTTTTGTGTAAGAGAAGATGGAAGATATTTTTAGGTATATTATTGTGACTTTGTTATTGGGTAGATAAAAGACAAACAAACAGGAAACAAAAATAAAAATGAAAACAAAACAAAATTTAGCCCAGGAAACAAAGAAGCAATGTCTCAGAAACACATGGATGATGAGCCTCACAGATAAGACAAACAAATCTTTCCTGGAAAAAAAAACAAAACAAAACATTTTATTAAGTTAAAATTCACAGAGCCTAAAATCAGTGTTTTAAAGTCAACATTCAGTGAAAATTTGTACACTTATAATTTTGTTCAACCACTAATTGTATACCAAAAGAAAGCTTTGTGGTCATTGACAACCACTTCCAATTTTCTCTTCACTTCAAACTTTGCTGCTATATGTTTATCTATCATGGATATATAGATATGGAATTACACATTGCAGAATCTTTTGTCTGATGTTTTCCTCTTTACACAATATGTTTGAGATGTATTAATGTAACACATTGTAATACTTCCTTTTTCTCTAGATTAAATATATCAGTATTGTGTGTATGTGCGTGTGTGTGTGTGTGTGTGTGTGTGTGTGTGTGTTTATGTTACCTATTTGTGAACAGTTTTGATTGGAAGGGGTATGTAGGTATATGTTTCTCAGTCTTTTTTATCCTGTATAAAAGTATAGGGTAAATAAAACATATGGTAACTATTAAGTACTTGAGCTCATACCAAACCTCACTCCTGTTCTGAGACACTTTTGGTATAATAGAAAAAGGATCTAACATCTATATGCCCTGGCTAAGACTTGTCATCTGGATTTTGATGAACATAGATTTTGATTTCAGTACTTTTTAAAAGTAGTTAAAGACATTGTCTTACATTTTTACTTATGTGGTTTCTTGTAATTACTGCCCATGCTGTATTTCAAGACATATCCTATATGTCATTAGATATTTTATTAATTTATTCCCTCCTAAAAGATGAATTCTCAAGGAAAATTGTGAGATCTTGAAAACAAAATTTTAAAATACTGTTTAGTTGTAATATATTTTCAAGTTTAACAGTTGTGTTTGAAATAGAGCTGTATCCTTTTATAGTCCTTCTTCTAGGGGAAATAGGATGGCCCAAGTGCCTGTCTGTGAGGGTGGATGTGGGGGTGTTTACTTCCTTTGGAAGGATGTTGGACATGATTGCTCTCTAACATCCTTTCCAACTACATTTTTAAAGTTAGAATTTGAATATTTATGGAGGCCTTTCTGAGAATGTTCAAAACCCTGAACACTGAAATGCATAACTCTGAACAGTGAAGTGTGTTATTCTGTCACATTATAGAAGAATGGAAGGTGGGGTCCCTCTCAGGCCAGTCTGATTGAGGAGGGGAGCACAAGTCAGTGTGTGAAGGAGTATATCTCTGTGGAGAGCTTGAAAGCTTGGGTGGGTCTTACAGCTTGATGTTCCAAGTATGTAGTGATCCAGATCTTCCTTAGGTTCTGGCAATGGTTAGTTGGCCTATCTCACTATGTAGTCTGTAGCCTCAATCATTTGTCAATAAAATGAACCATGTACACAGTGTCCACAATTGACATCAACCCCTCCTCAGAAGAAGGCATGTGGCTTTAAGCTCTGCCTTACTTGATATGAACCTGGAATTCATCTCCCTTTCTTTGGGAAAAGATAACCAATTCTTCACAGTCTTCTTTGTTTTTGAAAGAAATAGGCTCTTCTTGTCAACCCAATGAGAACATTTTAGAAGGAACTCTTATCCAAGGGTGACTTTAACCCAAAGAAGGGAAGGCTTTTCTGTAAGGGGACAACCATAGAAAAAAGCACCTTGTAATATGGAACTGACATCTACTTCTACCAATGAACAGAGCTGCAAATCAAGGAGGCCTTTTTTTCAGAATATCCATATGGAATGAGGTTTATTTATGAGTGGGAAGAAACCCATAAAGAAGAGTTATTAAGTCCAGGAGGAGCTGATTTACGTCATGGTAAGATGCAGTCTATACTTCAGCCAGAGGAATGACAGCCTCTGACAGGTGTCCATGAATAAATCCCTCTTCCTCTAAAATGTGTTGTTCTCTTTGCTAGTTCGCTAGCCACTGGCTAGATTCTTAAGCTGGCTCAGAATTAGTCACATCTTGCTCCCCTCTTCTTCAGGGGCTGGAGGAGAGCCATGTATCAGCCTGCTTTGAGGAAGCCCTGGGTTTTCATCACAGGGTGCACAGCTTTTTGCCTTGAAACTGAGCTGTTTTGCTTCCAGCTTGTGGAGAGTGGCTAGGAGATCTGAGGAAGTCAGGGTTTGTGTCTGCAGAGATACCTGGCTTTTGTCAATAAACATGTAGAATCACAGCATCCCCCTGGGCTTGAGGCCAAGGAATTCTGCTATTTAAGACTATTGGTAGGGAATGTTTAATGATATTTTGTCCTGTAGCAGCTATTGCCTCTGAGAAAATCAACAAACTCAGATCTTTTGCCCACAGCTCCGCACCCAAGGTTTCAGCAGTGTCTGGCTGTCCTCTGTGGACTACAGACTTATCTGTATTCAGGTGGGACACAGCATCCTCCTGGCATCCACTGCAGTAGTTTGTGTCTGAATGTATAATTGCTCAGAAAGCAAAGACTGGCTTCTATTAAGTGTGTTGGAATGCAGAATGAATAAATAAGACTGGAAGTAATTCATCTTCCTTTCACTTTACCTAATATCTATCTATCTATCTATCTATCTATCTATCTATCTATCTATCTATCTATCTATCTATCTATCATCTGTCTACCTATCATCTATAATCTATCAAACAATCAATCCATCTATCTTCTATGTATCTATCACCTGCGATCTTTATTCCAATATTTATTGTCTAGCTCTGCATTTGTATATTGACATCCATAGAAATATAAACTCCATGACGAGAATCTCATTATAAAACTTGATCAGATGGAAACTTATGATTAACTACATTCCTCACTTCCTTAAGACAACTTGATATAAAACTGTTTATTGCTAAAAGGAAGGGTGAACATCACACATATAGACAGCCCTTGAGAGGTTTCAGCTTTCCATTTTAGCCTACTAAATCCTTGCATCATGATACTCAAAGTAAAGCATTAACCATTTTCTTTCCCTATACTTAATTACTTTGTACCTGAAAGGCTCTGGTAACTTTGGGCTAGAAACTGTTTCTAACCACCTTTTATTCTGTAGAGGTACCACAGAGAGGTAGATATCCAACATTCAAATGACACATCATTAGGCATTTCTCCTAAACCAGCCCTGTATCCAACTCCATACAATGTTAGCCACCAGCCCAACCAGCATATCACCAGATGATAACCAACAAAGCCCCTCTATTATTGATTGGAAGTGAATGATGTGGTCCAATCCATCAGACCTGACCTATTAGGTGACCTCCTATGAGAAATAGCAAAGGTACTGTAGACCAATTTGAGAAGTTTGGTCATAATGGAGTCAGGTATGTCAAGGTCACTTTTGTCACCTTGAAAAGAAGAGTATTGGCCAAGTCCCTTAACTAGGGTACTTCAGCACAAAGGAATGAGCTTCTAGTATTGACCTAGGCATTTTACTGTGTGAAAGGAAAACTATAACTGTATACCTGGACAGTCAGTACGCACTTGCCATGGCCCATGTCTATGGGCCCTCTATCAAGCAAGGGGATTCATCATTTGGTCAGAAAAAGAAGTCAAGAAAAAATCTTGGGCCTACTAGAGGTCATATGGTTACTAAAAGAAGTGGTAGCCACTTTCCATTGCAAAGAACACAAAAGGGGGAATTCCATCAAGACACAAGGAAACAGGGAAGCAGACTTGGCTCTCCAGAAGGTGGCCCTAGAATCAATGGGGCCTCACTAGATCTTAGTTAACCTTCCCAAACCTATGTTGTCAGTGCCCAAACTGAACACAGGAATTAACTGAATGGGGAAAAGGTGATGATGCCAAACAGGAGGCAAATGAATGTTGGTTCCTGCCAGATGGGAAACCCATACTCCCCACTGCTATCAGAAGGCAAATGATTACCAAACTCTACCAGGCCACCCATCTGAAGGCATCCAAAATGGTTGAAATATTTGGGTGCAGATTTATATACCTTGACTAGATAGTCTTGTGAAAGACATTGAGTCCAGATATACTACTTGTGCACAAATGACTCCCAAAAGAGAATGAAAAGTTTCAAAAGAACCTGTGACTGAGAAGGTACCCTGGAGAACATTAAGAATTGGACTTCATAGATATCAAACCCATGATTATTGAGTATACATATTTGTTAGTTTTCATAGATACTTTGTCTCATGTTGGAAACTTATCCTACCCAGAAACAGCTACAGTGGTCACCAAAAACCTCCTCTAAGACTTGATTTCTAGGATTGGATTGCTTTGTCCCTGGAGTATGACAATGGCCTGTCCTTCATGGCTAAATTTTCCTCAAATGTGATGAGGGTCCTAAATTTTGATTGGAAACTATATATGCCACAAAACTCAGAACAAGTAGAAAGAATAAATAGAATCTCGAAGGACGCTTTAACTAAGATGTTTTTGAGACTAATGAAAATTGAACCAACCTCCTACTTTTGCCCTTTTAAGGGTCAGATATCCCCTAGTAGAGAAAATTTCACTTCATTTGAAATCATGTTTAGGATGATGTCCCCCTCTTTCTACCTAGAGAATTTCATAAGGCAGACATTCCTAACCATTCTCTCACTCAAGTCCTAACAGACTCTGCAATAAGCCCAGAGGACTAGTCCTCAGAAGGTTCAAGAGGCTGTACACTTGCCAATGTTTGAGTCTGCCCACAGCCTTCAGCTGGGTGACTTTGTGTAGGCAAAGAGAATCCCAACCCATGCCTGGATCTAACATAGAAAAGTCCATACCCTTTGGTCCCCACTACCCTTAAAGCAATGAAGGTCACTGTTGTCACTCCATGAGTCAACTACATCCAGCTGAAAGAGGCAACAGAGGACAATAGATGACTCATCATCAGGTTCTCTGACCCACTATGTGGTCACTATATGACTGACATAGCAGGCCTATGACCATTGTCCTATTTTGTCTTCTTTGTCTCCATGTGTGAAAGGCCCACAATTCCCATAAGCCAAGACACCAAGTACAAGAATTAAGAAAGACTGAAATCAGGGAGCTCATAGCTAATTTATTTACTGAGGCCCAACCCAACTTCTAGATAAATTCCTATAAAATACTAGATCCAGAGGCAGCTGGGAAGGAAGGCTGCAAAACAGTTCTCTCTTGGCACTGTGGGTTCACTACTTTAAAAAATGAAGGCAGTGGGTGTGGGAGGCAGTCTACCTAATACTATATCTGCTCTGATTCAAACTGCCAAGAGCTGGACAAATAACACTGTTCTCGGTGGGGTTGTGAAACTGAGTCCTCATGGGTACACAGTGGCTCCTTCATAGGAAAGAAACCATCACAATCTACCTGTGGTCTTGGGCAATGCAATCCCATATCTATAAAGGTTAGTTCCTGACAGGAAATTGAAGATTATTATTAGGAAATCAATAGAACCTGGGAGTCATGTTATATGTAAATAGTTGAGACCCAGGCAGCAAATTTACTATTCAAAAGAAACCCCCACCTAAAGATAATCTAGCCCATTGGTTTAAATAGGCCCATATTTTTACCTCTTAAAGATAAGCCCCCTAAAGTTGCAAGGCTCCAAACTCCAATTTTCACAGGAATTCCTTTGGTCATGGGGGTAAATATCCAGGAAGCTGTAGAGACCAGCTCCTAGGGATTTGGGATGCTAGAAAGTGGTTCTTTACCATTCTCACCCAGACACAGACAAAGACAGCTGACTATTCCTGGACCCCAAACCCTCCTACTATGTTGGAATTGGAGTTAATCAAACAATAAGATACCCTTCCAATCCTGACGTCTGTAAATTGGACCAACCTAGACTCATCCTGAAGGAACCCCAAGGAAAGAATGCCTGCATAATACCAGGAAGATAACCTCTAGAGCAATGGTTCTCCACTTTCCTAATGCTGAGCTCCTTTTATACAGTTCTTCATGTTGTAATGACACTCCCAACCACAAAATTATTTTGTTGCTATATAGTTATAAGGATAACTTTAATTTTACTACTGTCATGATTCATAATGTAAATATCTGAGAGGCAGGCTATATGATATGTGATTCCTGTGGGTGTTGCAGCCATAGGAACCATTGTTATAGATAGTTCCTCTCTGCAGATTCCTGTAGTCAAGCACAGCAGTCTAGTCTGAGTATGGTGGTCAGTGTATTTCTAGGCTTCAGAGACGACCTGGCTTGCTTGTACCAGTGGCTTAACCAAGTATGCATCTTCTGAATTATTTGTACTACAGGAAACTCCACATCTTTGCATCCTTAGGTATGTCATACCACAGGTGTTTATCTATAATTTAAGCTCTGCCTAAATCTAGATTTGAACTTCCCCATTCTCACGGTGAGCTATCCCCATTCTCATTCTCTTCTCTCTGGGGGCAGGCATCGTGGGCTTGCTGGAGTTGGAACTTGAAATCTAATTATTGGAGATAAAAACTTTAAGAGCACTTAACCATTCAGTGCTAATGTAGATATAGACTTAGGCCTTCTGGAAAATTCCATTTCCTATCTTGAAAACCAGGTAAACTTCTTAGTGGAGGTTGTTCTTCAGAATGGCAGAGGAGTGGACCTCCTCTTAATGAAACAAAAAGGTTTGCGTATGTCACTAGGAGAAACTCCTTTCTTCAATGCCAACTAGTCAGGGGATTACAGAAAGTTTAGCTATGGTGAGAAATATCATTAAAGAAAGAGAAAAGAGACACCCTGAATCTGACAATAGGTATCAACCTTTGGTCTCCTGACCCTCCTGGCTAATTTATTTATGGCTTTTGTTGAGTTATTGATCCTTTTGCTCCTAGCCCTCAGTTATAAGATCCTGCTTGCTCAACTGCCTACTTAACTATACAGCACAGAGTAACTTCTGTTAAATTGTTAGTTCCAGGAGGGGTAATATAACCCCCAAATTTAAGATGAGTCCATGATTTGACATGACCATAGAACCAGTAGGGAATGTAAAAGCCTCAAAGACCTTGGCATGAGTAATGACACATTAGAGGCAGAATTCTGATCTTAAACCCAAGAACATAAGCCCCAACACCTACCAGAACAAGAACAAAGCCCTAGTCCACAGTTCCAAGGAAAAAAAGTCCCTAACTGTACTAAGTGTGCTTTTTAGCTTTTATAGTTCTGCTTCTTGCTAACTGAAATGTGACAATCAGGATGCAGGTTTTGTATATAATTGACAAAGAACTGAAAGCTCAGGGCTACATGATTTGGGCAAGTTCTCTGTGCAGCTACTGGCTGACAATGACATCCTTTCAGCTTTAAGAATACCCATATAGTGGTCTCTGGTGGGCTTACTTCACAACAACTTCAGGACCCTGCCTCAGACAGAGTAGGTAATCTCTTATCATCAATCAATGTATCCTTCTTCTCAATTCTAAGAAGCCAGGGAATTACTGACATCTCTGTAGTTGTTATCAACCAACAGAGACACCAGTGGAGATAAGAAGTTTACTCTATCTTCAACTACAAGCTTGGTACCAGAGCAGGGCATGTACATTGTTCTCATGTGTAAAAGATTCTTTTCTAGGTATAGATTGAGAACCACATGCCTTACATTAAAAAAAAAAAAAGGTGGACAAAACCATGTAGGTACAGCATTATTCCCATCTGTGAAATGGAGGAAGACCCAATAAAATGCTTGATTTCATAAGAACCATATAGACACCTCATTTTTGCCCATATGATCTCTATTTTTCAATCTCCCATTGGTTCCTCTCTGATTCCACAGGCAAAGCTAGTTCTTCTCCTCTTAAACAGTTATGTTATTCATTATTTGTTCAAATCACATTTTATTTTTCTCTTAAAAACTTTTCTAATTGAGAAAGATTATGATGTTTTTCTTTTCTCATACATTACATCCTGATCTCAGTTTCTACTCCCTCCACTTCTCTAAGACCCTCTTCTCATGTTCTCTTTCTCCATGATCCACTCCTCCTGTGTTTCCCTTCAGCAACACCAGAAGCAGCAGCAGCAGAAGCAGCAGCAGCAGCAGCAGCAACAACAAAGACGACGACAGAGCAGTCCTCCAAAGGATATCCACCAAACCAGATACAACAAATTACAGCAAGACTAGGTATGAATCTCATATCAAGATTTGATGAGGCAACCCAGTAGGAGGAAACGGGTCCCAAGTACAAGCAAAAGAGTTGAGATACCTCAACTCTTATCAGTGAGAGTCCTACAAGAACACTAAGCTACACAACCATTACATATATATATAT
>NW_021621022.1:10181615-10183187 GCF_004785775.1 Grammomys surdaster
AAGAGAGAGAGAGAGAGAGAGAGAGAGAGAGAGAGAGAGAGAGAGAGAGAGAGAGAGAGGACCGTAGCTCAGACCTGTACAGAATCTGTGTTTGTTGCTGCAGTCTCTGTGAGTCCTACAAGCCCTGCTTAGTTTATTCTGTAGGCCTTATTTTCATAGTGTCTTCTAACCCTCTGGATCCTACAATACTTTCTTCTTTTCTGCAGGGTTGCTCTGGCTCCATTTAGTGTTTGGCTGTGGGTCTCTGCATCTGCTCCTATCAGTTGTTGCTGGATGAATTCCCTCTGATGACAATTGAGGTTGATCTAGTCTATGAGTATAGCTGATTATCATTAGGAATCATTTCACTGACTTTTTTCTGTCAATTGTATTTGTTTCTATCCTGGGTTTCTGGGCTGTCCTGCCTCTTACTCTTGGCCATTCAGGCAGTGTCAGGCATAAAATATGGGAGAGACAACTGGAATTGGGAGGCATTTGGGAAGCATGTAGAAAACTAGTGCAGTGGAAACTCCCTTAAAACTACAAGACTTACCCTAGAGAAGTCTCCTAGTAACAGGGGATACAGAGCCTGAACTGGCCACCTACTATAATCAGGCAAGGCTTTTAGCAGTGGAAGTCGGACATCAACCCAGCCACAAAACCTTCGACCTGTAATCTTTCCTGTCTGCAAGATGTGCTAGGGTAATGGTGGCAAAGAACTTGTAGGAGTGGCCAACTTATCACTGGCCCAACTTAAAAACTCTTAATGTTCCCAATATGAGACCCATCCCATGGGAGAGAGCCAACCATTGACACTATTAAGGATACTTTACTATGCCTGCAGACAGGAGTCTTGCATAACTGTCTTCTGAGAGGTTTCATCCAGCAGCTGCTGGAAACAGATCCAGAGACCCAGAGTCAAACATTAGGCAGAGCTTGGGGAATCTTGTGGAAGAGTGAAAAGAACAATTGAAGGAGTTGGAAGGGTCAAGGACATCATAAGAAGAGGAAATTAACCTAGACCCACGAGGCTAACAGAGAATGAACCATCAACCAAATAACATGCATAAGCTGTACATAGGCTCCCTTCACAAATGTGGCAGATGTGCAGCTTGTTCTTTAAGTGTATCCTCTAACATTAGTGGGGGATCTATCTCTGACTCTGTTGCCTTACTTTGGACCCCTTTCTCATAGCTGAACTATTTATCTGGCCTCAGTAAGAGAAGTTCTGCTGTGAATTGATGGGCCAAAGTGGGTTGATATCCAAGGGAGGGCCTCCACTCCTCTGAGGAGAAGAGGAGTGGAAATAGGGGAAGGGGACATGAGGGGAGGGCTGGGAGGAGAGAAAGGATGGGTCTGTGATTAAGCTGTAAAGTGATTAAATAACTTAATTAATACAAAACCTTAATATTTTTAATCAAAAAAGTTGAGAACACAATCATTGCTCTCTCTTTCTTCTCTCTCTGTCTCTGTGTCTCTGTCTGTCTCTGTCTGTCTGTCTCTCTCTGTCTCTCTCTGTCTCTCTCTGTCTCTCTCTCTCTGTCTCTCTCTCTCTCTCTCTCTCTGTCTCTCTCTCTCTCTCTCTCTCTCTCT